>NW_027362763.1:673491233-673727198 GCF_046119375.1 Phyllobates terribilis | reverse complement strand
GCTTCTTGCTGTACCCGGGCCATCTTCCGGGCCAAGGCCTCCAGCGCGGTCTGTGCACGCTCCCGATCTCTGGGGAGCTGTGCCAGGATCTCCACCAGGCCTTCTGGGGTGGCAGCCTGCAACAGGTTCCGGACCACAGGGTCGGTGCTGATCGACTCTTCCTCCATCTCCGGGTGCAATCTGTCCAGACTCCTCCAGGCCGCACCCATCTTCTCTCTTTTGTTCGGTATCCGCCCCCATTGAGGGTGGTCCCGGGGCAACTTGGTGACAGTCAGTTCCAGGGGCAGCCCCCTCACGCTGATGGACATTTCTATCATTGCAGTCTCTGCTGGCGGGGGCGGTTTCCGCTTTTGGCGCCATTCTTGGACCTGGCCCACGATGGGAGGTGGCTTCTTGCCACCCTCTGGCACGCCCATAATGGAGTCCGCTCTGCCAGGGCGGGAAATCGTCTCAGATGGCGGGAATCGTCTCCTTATGGCGGGAAACTCCGTGGATGGCGGGAAAAGGCTGCAGATGGCGGGCAAACGGCGGGAAACGATCCGAGATGGCGTCCGATGGCGGGAACCCTCCGGAATTGGCGGGAGACTCCTTTTTGAGGTAAATGTGAACTTTTCTTCAGGCACGCAGTACCCGGTGGTTGCGGGCACGTAATCCTGCCGACTACGCCAAAGTTGACGCGCCCCTGGGCCTGTGTCGTGCGGCATCGCGCGCACGGGGGCTTACCCGGAGCCGGATCAGATGGGGGTAGTAGTCTCGTGGCGGCGACCCGGTCCGTGCCCAGGGAGTCAAACTGAGTGGCAGTATTTAGCAGTAGATGTTAGAATGTTCGACTACGCCACCCGTGGATTGCGGTTACGAAACCGCCGCTGCACGGCAGACCGCTGAGGCCGGTGTTGTTTGTGCAGCTGAGAATGAGATGACTCCCCACGGGAGGAGTATGGCCTCAGGGCAGATATGCTAGAGATGATGATGGGAGTGATGGTGCGGGCGTCCCAGTGCCGATGGTGCAGGTGTGACGACGGAACACGGAGGCGGGAAGTGCAGTTTCAAAAGCTTTACTCACAGTTCTTTATCAGGTCCTTGTGCACAGTAGGACCACCCGAGTCATGCTGCGTCCACCAGGTCAGGGACTCGGCCAACTCCCAGGCAATTCCAGAGCGTGGTCCAGAGCTCCCCTCTCTTCCTTCCTACTGGCCGTCCCCACCAGGGACCCACCTTTGTCCGGCTTCCTCGGGCCTTATGGGGGTAAAACCTCTCTCCGGTTTCCCTGACCCTATGTGGCGTGCCTTCCTGGTGGATGTGGTGAGGGGTCGTGCCAAAACTTGACCACGACCTCCGGTTCCTGGCTAAGGATAATTGGCCTCCACCAGTTTGGGATCCGGTACCCTTCTCTGCCAACCCTTCACCCGTTTTGGTTCTCTCGTGGGATCTCAGGGTTCCCTCTATGCTTGCGTCTCTGGGCCTTTCTCTGTGTTCCTCTTCTTCCTTCTCTCTCTCTCTCTCGGCTTCAGGCCTGGCTCTGGAGCTGGGCCCAGACGGAGCCACAGCTCCCTGTCAGCCCTCTCTGGCTGAGCTCCTCTCACAACTCCTCCAGGCTGAACTGAACCCTGTCTTAAGATGGTGCCCACCTTATATACTCCCTCTGACACCCGAGCCCAGGTGACTAGCACCCAATGGGCTCCTACCTATGCCCAGAGTCCCTCCCCTATCTGCTCCTACACCACTAGGATGTTCCTCCCCACTCCAGCCAGGGACAGACGCTGTCGTACCTGCACATCTACCTGGTGGGAGTACCGTTGTTCTGTCCCCCGGAAATGGGGTGAGTGTAGTGCATGCAGCTATCTGAGCTCTGTTCCACACTCCATCCTTACCCGGGAGTGGAATACCACACCTCTGGTTTGAGGTGCAATACCCCTGTAGCAGCCGAGTCCTCGGGGTGCTACACAAGTACAGATGCAGTCTTGCGGTATTGGCGCGTTCTAATGCAAGTCAATGGCGGCGAAAACGCCGCGTTTACGCAAGATTAAATGACATGCTGCGGATTTTTGAGCGCAGCGTTTACGCTGCGGAAAAATCCGCATCATGGGCACAGCACATGCGGATTTCCATTGGGGAACATTGCTTCCCTTCTACCATGCGTTTTTCATGCGTTTCCGTGGCGTTTACGCAACTGCAAAAACGCCGCGGAAACGCATGAAATACGCATCGTGTGAACTCAGCCTTACTTGATAAAGTCTAGAAAATAAGTAAATAAAGTAATTTTCAATAAACATTATATTTTATTTTCCATTCACATCTTTTCCTCTTTTCCCTTCCCAGTCTATACTCGATATAATTATGGTGGTGTACACCAGTGAATGGTAGTCTAATGAGATATGATCCTCTTTTCTTTCTCTTTCTCATTCACGCTTAAACCTTCATTATGCTTACATACGCCCTTAGTTTCTTGGCACCACTAAACCTTACTCTCCTTTGCTGTCCTCAAACCCCAGCACCCTCTAACCAAATAATCATCTCTCCTTCCCTCTTACCTCCCCACCTGACCTCATCTGCAGACCTGCTCCTCAAACTCAGAGCTATCCTACCAAAACATAAAACAAGCCGGACACTCTCCTTCTCCCACCTGCTCTCCCTTTCTCTGCTTCTCCTCACTGCTGGCGACAGTCCTATCCAGTCCTATCCTGGACCCAAACAGCTCACACCTCCCACCAATACCCCCTCCTATTGCTTCCAACCAACTGCAAACTACAGCAACCTCTCCTACGTAAAACCCGTGCCGCTGATGACCACCCACCCTGCTCCCTCTCTTTGGAGCACTCTGGAACGCCTGCTATGTCTGCAACAAGCTCCATTTTGTCCACGACCTCTTTACCTCTCGTCATCTCTTTTTCCTGGGCATCACAGAGACATGGTTGACACCCTCCGACACTGCCTCCCCTGCTGCGCTGTGTTACGGTGGCCACCACTTCACACACACGCTCACTCCTCGCCCTGGTAACAGACATGGTGAAGGAGTGGGTCTTCTCCTTTCTACCAACTGCTCCTTTAGCCCTATCCCACCTCTACCCTCCCTTACTCTCCCTTCTTTTGAAGTCCACTCTGTCCTCATCTACTCTCCTTTCAAGTAGCTGTCATATACCGACCTCCAGGCCCAGTCACTGCCTTTATTGACCAATTCTCCACCTGGCTTCTTTACTTTCTCTCTGCTGACGTTGCACAATCATCATGGGCGATTTCAACATCCCCACTGACACTCGCCAGTCAACAGCATCCAAATTCCTGTCACTTACTTCATCCTTTGGACTTACTCAGTGGTCCTCCTCAGCCACCCACACAGACCGACACATACTAGACCTCATCTTCTTCACCCAACTCTGCTCCCTATCTAACCTTACAACCTCCCCCCTACCCCTATCCTCCTCACCTGTCACACATGTCCAGCAACTAGCACACCCCCTCAGAAACCTTGCATATCTAGACACTCACACACTCTCTGACTCTGTTCTACCACTGACATCTTTACTCCACGACACTGACAGCACCACTGCTTTCTACAATACCACTCTCGCATCAGCTATTGACTCGGTCGCCCCTCTTGTGCATGGCAGAGCGCGACGAGTCAATAGGCAACCCTGGCACAACACCCTCACTAAACCGCTTCAGCAAGCGTCCAGGGTTGCGGAACGGCGTTGGAGGAAAACACATTCGCAAGATGTCTTCACTGCATTCAAACAACAACATTCGCATTCAAATCAACCCTCGCCTCTGTTAAGCTGGCCTACTTCACAACCGTCATATCTTTCTTATCCTACAACCCCAAACCGTTATTCAACACTTTTAACTCTCTCCTCCACCCACCACTGCCCCCTCCAAACTCCGTCATCCCTGCTGAGGAGTTTGCCACACAATTCAAAAACAAGATTGACCAAACACGGCAAATCTTTACTGTCCGACCACCACAACCCCTTTGTTTCCCAGACCATTGCTCTTCCCCCATAACCTCCCTTTCCAACATCATGGAAGGAGAACTCACTCGTCTCCTTTCCAAATTACACCTCACCACTTGTGCACTCAACCCCATCCCCCCCAACCTCACCCCCACACTCATCCCATCCCTAACCCATCTTTTCAACCTATCACTAACTTCTGGTACCTTCCCCTCTGCCTTCAAACATGCCACAATCACTCCCATGCTCAAAAAGCCATCCCTCAACCTAACCGCCTTGTCCAGCTACCGACCCATATCGCTTCTCCCATTTGCCTCCAAACTCCTTGAGCAACACGTTCACGCTGAACTTTCCTCTCACTTTTCATCTATCTCTCTCTTCAATAACCAACAATCTGGTTTCCGCCCCCACCATTCCACCAAAACTGCCCTTACCAAAATTACTAATGACTTACTTACCAACAAAGTTAACAGACAATTCACTGTACTCCTTCTTCTTGACCTGTCCTCTGCCTTCGACACAGTTGACCACTGCCTCCTACTGCAGATCCTGTCTTCCTTTGGAGTCAAAGACCCTGCCCTATCCTGGATCTCCTCATACCTTTCCAACCGCACATTTAGCCCCCCCCTCCCACACTACCTCCTCATCCCGCCACCTCTCTGTTGGAGTCCCTCAAGGTTCTGTCCTAGGACTAGGACCCCTACTCTTCTCAATCTATACCCTTGGCCTGGGACAGCTCATAAAATCCCATGGCTTCCAGTCATGAAGAGCATGGTCAGTCATCCTCTTGGTGAGGACACAGAAGTCTTGCCTGTCAGCAATCTGGCACGCATGGCTGAGTTTATGTTACGCAGCCTTTCCCGTGATCCTTGCATTGTCCAAACTTTGGATGACAGTCCTTACTGGTTGGTGACACTTCTAGACCCACGCTACAAGGAGAACTTTCTGTCTCTTATTCCCTTGCAGGACAGGCCTCTAAAATGGTGCCGTACGAGAAGGCTTTTGTTGCGGAATTATTTAAAAAATTCCCATCTGAAAATGCTGGCGACAGAGGTCACAGTTCGTTGAACAACCAAGGAGTACAGGCGAGAGAGACACAAATTCAATCCAGCAGAGGCAGGGGAACACTGTCAAAGTTCTGGGACAGTTTTCTCAGACCCTCCCATCGCACAGGTCCTGAGGCGCGGGGTACTCTCCCAAAGAGGGGAAAGTTTCGGAAGATGGTGAGGGAGTACCTTGCCAACTGTGCCAACGTAGTCCTTGATTCCTCTGTGCCTTATAATTATTGAGTATCCAAGCTGTACACGTGGCATGAACTGGCTCTCCACACCTTGGAGGTCCTGGCCTGCCCTGCCGCTGTCAACTGAAAATGCTGACAGGCTGACTCATACAAAAATGATCAAAGGCTGGTTTGGGCCAGACTTCTCAACACCACTGAATGATAGCAGCGTAACATAAACTCAAATACAGTGTCTTTTTTTTGGGAGGTCTAACTGTATTCCCATGCACCTCTGTCTTCACACCCAGACATGGGTATACGCTTCCTGATTTTGTCTATTTGCTCTTGTCCTCCTCCTTCTCCTCATCCTTCACATCCTCCTCCATATCACTACCATATCTACCATATCACCATATCTACTTCTCTTGCAAGGGGCATTGGAGTTTCTCCAAATTTTTGGCAGCCGTTGCATTCACTGCATAGGCAAAGAGTATGGGAGACCCACTTCCTAATAATGGGAACATTGTTTTCAGGAGGCCCTCCGACCTCTACGTCTCTTGCAAGGGGCATTGGAGTGCCCCCAAATTTTTGGCAGCCGTTGCATTCACTGCATAGACAAACAGTATGGGAGACCCACTTCCTAAATATGGGAACATTGTTTTCAGGAGGCCCTCCAACCTCTACATCTCTTGCAAGGGGCATTGGAGTGCCTCGTAATTTTTGGCAGCTGTTGCATTCACTGCATACGCAAATAGTATTGGAGACCAACTCCTTTTTAATGGGAGCATGTCGTACTCATTACTGTAGCCCAGCTCCATGTGTCTTTAAATTGTTAATAGGGTTTTTTCTAAATTTTGGCAGCCGTTGGACTCACTGCATACCCTATAACTGGATAGGAGACCCTCTCCTTTCTAATGGGAACATGTTGTTACTGTGCCCAGCTCTATGTGTCTTTAAATTGTTAGTGGGGTTTTTCCTAAATTTTTACAGCTATTGGGCTCACTGCATACCCTATAACTGTATAGCAGATCCTTATCCTTTATAGTGGGAACATGTCATTACTGTGGCCCAGCTCTATGTGTCTTTAAATTGTTAGTGGGGTTTTTCCCAAATTTTGGCAGCCCTTGCAGTCACAGCATGGGCATTACCACTATAGGAGACCCACTCCTTTATAATGGGAATATTTTTTTTTACTGAGACCCTCCTCTATGTCTCTTCAAAGAGGTATTGGGTTGCGTCCAAATTTTTGGCAGCCCTTGCAGTCACTGCATATGCAATAACAGTATAGGAGACCCACTCTTTAATAATGGGAACAACAAAGCATAGCCGACTGCTGGCCCTTTAAGAATAGTAAGGCAGTAAAAATAGTGTTTGACTTTCACAATCCCTCCTTCATAAATGAAACAGGATGTGTCTGATGATGTTTCACACACCACATGGCCAGATAAGGTTGTAAAATGTTAAAATGCCATTTCCCGGTGAATACATTTGTCACGGTTGAAAGCAATGCAAAAATGCATCAAAAACGCTATGTGTGAACATAGCCCAAGGTGTGAAGGAGCATTTTTGTTTTTGGTTATTTATTTTGCCTTGTATACAATTCATTACCCTGGAAAGGATGTTCCTTAACATAATTCCCAGGAAAATCTATTTTAGTTTAGTTTTTGTATGTTTTATTGTGAGTCTGTAAAAGTGGCGTAATACCTCTGACAACATTGTTGACATCATTGACCTGGGAGTCAGAAATGCTTCCAGGAGTCTTCCCCATGCTGTTCCCCTGTCATTTGAGTTCTGTTCCCATCGATTTGGGCAATTTTTAGGCCCTCTGCAGACCGCCGGGGGGGGGGGGGGGGGCGCTGAAAGAATGCTGGAGTTTCCCATAGATTTACATTGGGCTCGTTACTTGGACCGAGCAGCCGAGTATTCCAATTTGCTTGACTCGAGCAGCGAGCACCCGAGCATTTTAGCGCTCGCTCGTCGCTAGTTTTCAGCTATACCATTTCTATTTCCATTCAACTTTTTGATCGTGTTTTATTCCACTCTTTGTTTGGTGGTAAGATGAAAAAGAATAGTTTTTTTTTCAATGTTCACTGAAGGCGTTAAGTAGTGTGACCTTTTTATAGGCCGTGGAAGTGATAACAAATATGTGGACCTTTTTGGTTTATTTTAGTTTTTGTATGAATTTACCCATTTATTGATATAACATTATTTTCATTTTCTTTTCAGTTTATTTTTTGATTAGGTTTTTTTTTTTAAATATTTTTTCACATTCTTTTTTTTACTTTTTCATTTAGTCCCTCTATGGGACTAGCTTTTATTAGTATAATCGCTGTTATAAAGCATTGCAATGAATTCTACCTGTCAGTGTTACAGTGATAGAAGCCTCTGAGACCATGCTCCTAGCTTGGTCTAAGCAGGCCACCGTCGCTGGGATACCTGGAGGCGCGGGTTGTCATGACAACAGGATCACTGACTAAGGGCATAACCAGAAACGCGTTGAGATTGCATCTCCGCTATCATGGACTTTTATATATTTTAAGATTTTGCACCAATAAAGTGAGAATTATTTTTTATTGGAGACTTTCCCCACTTTCTCCTTATGTACACTGGCCGAGAGTCACGGCATTGTGGGTCTGAGCCCAGAAGATATGAGCAGCAGGATGGATTAAATGCATGGTGAGGCATATATTGTTTTTTTGTAAAGAATTGTCCAATCAGTCAGTAAGGATTTAGGGCCCTTTTACATGGCGATATTTTGCATCAGTATTTGTTAACAGACGCCAGGAGTGGATCCAAAACACAGAAGAGGTGAGAGTGGTACAGTTATTATTTTTCTCTGTGTTTGTTCCCCTCTGGTTTTTAGCTTACAAATACTAATGTAAATTACTGCCCAAAATACTCCCTGTGTGAATGAGGCGAGGAAGCTGCTTGTAATCCTGTAATATAAGTCCTTATTCTGAGGATGAGCGCTCACTTGCAGGTGCTGTGCTGTAATGCTTATCTTCTCTGCTCCATCATACTCCCCAGAGCAGGGGCGACCCCTGGGGCAAAACTGCAGCCGGCAGATGTCAGACGTGTCACTCAGTGATATGTGATGGAGCCCGACTCCCAAACAAAATCAGACAGAAGCATACAAAATAAATACATGAAGCATTGCAATTAGGTGTCAAACGTTTTCAACTTTATTTAAATTTACATGACACTGAACCATCACCTATCAGGATAAAGAAGATTCTGTGTAGCCTCTGTTCCTATAGACCATCTTGCTTGCAGCCTTCTCCATTGAAGACTACGGAAATTACAGGAATAGATGAGTAATCTGCTTATACTGCTGTAATACAATTCTTTTATCCAATGATGAGAGCATGCGTCCAGGAGTTGTGCTGTAATGTTTGTCTCCTCTTCACCATCGGAGCAGGGGCGACCCCTGGGGCAAAATGTGCTTACTGGGTTCTGTGCAGCCGGCAGATGTCCAGCCGTATGTGATAGACCCCGACCCCCAAACAAAATTAATCAGACAGAAGCACACAAAATAAATACACGAAGCATTACAATTAGGTGTCAAATGGTCAAAATTTTATTTAAATTTACATGACACCGAAAATAGCACAACCCCCGACTCACGAAGAGTCACCCTCCAGCACTCAGGAGAGGAAAACCCCCTGTGGAGGAAACCTCTATGGAACCATGGATGGAGGGCTGCCCTTCCATTGGGCTTAGAGAGTTAGTGCCAATATATAACAGATGTAACTGCAGAATTGTACAATTTGTACATTTTACCAGATTTACAGAGAATGACATAACAAATACAGACTATAAATGTGATAAAGCGGATGTGGGAGAGATCTGGCTGCGATATCTGTCACCACATTGATTGATGGAGCGAATTTGGTTGATCTGATTGGCCAGGTGGATGTATAATTTCTCCCTTACAGATCCAGGTCCGCCTCTCAAAAAATTGGACATTTGGTTACAGTTCGTTATGCCTAATCCCTAATAGGATAAATAATCCCTCCCAATTTATCACCCATTAGAGTCATAGATCAGTCCATGAACTCCCAAAGGAGAGCTGCTCTATATAGAGGGTAACAGAAGGGGATCCTGGTCTAGGGACCCCCCTTTGTTACCTTCCCATGCCCTAGGGGTGTCTAAAGCAGACAACCCCTTTCCCTGCTAGAACCTCCAAATTACACCAAGTTTGGCACATTACGTGGGTGGTCAAGCTCAAGGTCCTCAGGCGCATCAGTAATGGCGCTGATCGTGGCAGCGCGGAATTCTTTTATGGAATCTTCTTTATGACACTGGTTTATGACCTCATAACAGTTGTCATGGTGACTACAGGGTCTATTACTGATGCAGGGCACAAGTATTAACCCTTTCATCATTGGTAATTTGCTATTGTTATAGAGGCAGATAACTGCACTTGTTACCAAGCAGGGGCCTTATCATTATTGCTTCCCTTAGGCACCATAAGAAATACAGATTACAAATTAAATGTGCAAGTTTGTCATGAGTGTTTTGCACTTTCTAGATCCAGAGATTGGGTTTATTACTAGCACTTTACAAAGAAAAAAAAAAAAAAGAGGAAATTACTTGTAAAATAATATTATTGGGAATTGCATTTCAAGCATTTTCCTAATGTGCATTCTACATAGTTACATAGATTGAAAAAAGTAGGGGTGGACATTAACAGCTTGGGGCCCAAGTGCAAGAAATGTGTCCGAGCCCCCATCTTTTTATGGCGACAAAGCTACAGATATATATACACATACACAGTGGGGGAAATAAATATTTGATCCCCTGCTGTTTTTCTAAGTTTGGCCACTGACAAAGACATGAACAGTCTATAATTTTAAGGGTAATTTTAACATTGAGAGATAGAATATCCCTGCCCAAAAGAATCAAGAAAATCACATTGTATAGATTAGATATTTTTTTTTGCATTTTGCAGTGAGAAATAAGTATTTCATCCCCTACAAACCATTATGAGTTCTGGCTGCTACAGACCAGTTAGACGTTCCTAATCAACTCGTTACCTGCAGTAAAGACAGCTGTCTTACATAGTCACCTGTATAAAAGACTCTTGTCCACAGACTCCATTAATCAGTCAGACTCTAACCTCTACCACATGGGCAAGACCAAAGAGCTTTCTAAGGATGTCGGGGACCAGATCATAGACCTGCACAAAGCTGGAATGGGCTACAAAACCATAAGTAAGACTCTGGGTGAGAAGGAGACAACTGTTGGTGCAATTGTAAGAAAATTAAAGAAATACAAAATGACTGTCAATCGACATTGATCTGGGGCACCATGCAAAATCTCACCTCGTGGGGTATCCTTGATCATGAGGAAGGTGAGAGATCAGCCTAAAACTACAGGGGGGAACTTGCTAATGATCTCCAGGCAGCTGGGACCACAGTCACCAAGCAAACCATTGGTAACACATTACGCTTTAAAGGTTAAAATCCTGCAGTGCCCGCAAGGTCCCCCTGCTCAAGAAGGCACATGTGCAGGCCCATCTGAAGTTTGGCAATGAATACCTGGATGATTCTGTGAGTTATTGGGAGAAGGTGCTGTGGTCAGATGAGACAAAAATTGAGCTCTTTAGCATTAACTCAATTGGCCGTGTTTGGAGGAAGAAGAAGGAAGTACAACCCTAAGAACATCGTTCCAACCGTGAAGCATGGTGGGGGAAACATACTTTGGGGGTGCTTTTCTGCAAAGGGGACATGACGACTGCACCGTATTGAAGGGAAGATGGATGGCGTCATGTATCGCGAGATTTTGGCCAACAACCTCCTTCCCTCAGTAAGAGCATTGAAGATGGGTCGTGGCTAGGTCTTTGCAGCAAGGCAATGACCCAAAACATACAGCCAAAGCAACAAAGGAGTGGATCTAAAAGAACTACAGTAAGGTCATGGAGTGGCCTAGCCAGTCTCCAGACCTTAATCCCATAGAAAACTTATGGAGGGAGTTAAAGCTCCGATTTGCCAAGCAACAGCCTCAAAATCTTAATGATTTAGAGATGATCTGCAAAGAGGAGTGGACCAAAATTCCTCCCGACATGTGCACAACCCTCATCATCAGCTACAAACAACGTCTGACTGCTGTGCTGCCAACATGTGTTTTACCACCAAGTATTAAGTGTTGTTTTCCAGAGGGATCAAATACTTATTTCTCACTGCAAAATGCAAAAAAATTATCTAGTTTATACAATGTGATTTTCTTGATTTTTTTTGGATATTCTATCTCTCAATGTTAAAATTAACCTACCCTTAAAATTATAGACTGTTCCTGTCTTTGTCAGTGGGCAAACTAAGAAAGACAGCAGGGGATCAAATAATTATTTCCCCCACTGTGTATATAATTATATATATATACAGTATGTAGATTGTATGCATCTACCTCCTTCTAGGTTGTGCCTGGATATGTACACCCACTATATACTGTGTATGTCTGCACCACTTCAGTGCAGTAAGGCGACATTACTGACCACGGAGCAGCCGTGCTCTTTAGAGCTGATGTATTTTTATTTTTGTGAATTGTTTCAGCTGCCTGAAGACCATTGCTCGCCATCTACCATGGGCATGCTGCAGATCCTCGCTAAGTTGCCATCTTACTCCCTGGCATCAGGATGGTTAATAACAGTACAACCCATGTGCAGACAGATTTGTCTGACTCCTTACCGGACTCCAGCAACCATCGGCTGTGATCCCAGCAGAGAGTACTGCGATTCAGGACTATCTCCGACCATGCCGGTGCTGGTCATAATTCACCGGTACCAGAGGAGGACAACTTTGGGACATTGTCCAAGACATACTCCTCAAGAACTGTGTTTAAGAAATAGTCTCCAGAGGTCCAGGACTTGAAATATGAAGAGGGTGAGGACATTACTGGGGCACACAACCCGCTCATAATAGGTACAGGGGAAGAAGAAACACTCCGTACTGGTACTTCCTCCAGTGTAAGGCCAAAATAAAGGAGGGCAAGGTAAGAATGTCTATATTGTTATTCTACTGGGGATCCGCAGGGGAGGGATCGCACATCACAATGCTAGTTTACAATGAAGCATACCAGACAATATATGTCCTTCTATAATATATCCTCATATAATTTCCTATTGTGGCAAATATTATGCAATTACATTGTCCTAAATGATTGTATTTGCTGATCGTAACCTTAACGGTATGATGGTAGCGTCACTGACGCGCCCCCTGGGCCTGTGTTGTGCAGGGGAACCCGGAACCGGGCCTGTTGTAGAATGCTGGGGGTTATAGTCTCCGTGTGGCGGTGACCCGGTCCGTGCCCAGGGTGGTCAAACCAGTGGCAGTTTTAATGTATAGCAAATGTCCGACTACGCCACCCGTGGATTGCGGTCAGTGGGGACCGCCGCTGCGCTGCCGACCGCTGAGGCTGATGTTGTTTGCGCAGCCGAGTATGGGATAACTCCCCACGGGAGAAGTATTGCCTCAGGGCAGCTAATGTGAGAGATGATGGGAGTGATGGTGTGAGGGTCCCAGTGCTAATGGTGCTGGTGCGGCAAGGAATCACAGAGGCGTGAGGTGCAGTTCAGGGTCTTTACTGATGGTACAAGGCAGACCCTCCCGGGAGTACTGGCTAGTATAAGGGGCCTGGTCAGTCTGCGAGCAAGCAGGAGTTCCCCTGGCCAGGTGGAGTTGTAGGCCTCCCCGTTTATCTGCACTCTTCCTGGCTACCTTGATGTCAGCGGTTACAAGTAGCCCACGTCCCTGAGTATACCGTGTGGTGCTCACCCGTATGGCTGGTGACTTGGGGCCTTCTGTTAGCCTCCGCTCCTGGATGGCGGCGCTGGTCCCTTCTTTGTGACTGAGCCTCCGGGCTTCTATGGCCAGAGGACCTGGAATCCCCTGCCGGTTGGTTTCTGCTGCTGGGTATATATCAGTCCCCACAGCCTCGGACTCCTGTGTCCGGTTTTAGTAACTTCAGCCAGGGCGAGCTATATCTCTGCTCACAGCCCCTGGCCTTCAGCTGCTGCTCCTACAGAGCTCCTGTTCTCACTTTCCCTCTCCAGGCTCTGACTGCTCTGCTTGTTCTGCAGGCTCTGTCTCTAGCTTCACTCACTAATCCCGCCCCAGACCCAGTTTATAAGGGCAGATTCCTCCCCTTCCAGGTCTGGGCGGACCGTGTTGCATGCTTAGGGCTCCTGGCCAGAGAAACCTCCCACTTGCTCTCAGACATAATATCTCTATTACTGTGGTAACCAGACCCCTGGGGTGCCACATTCCCCCCTAGTAAATTTTAGTACTCCGGGACTAAACACATTTTTAAAGAAACATAATAACAGGGTATAAACAATAATACGATAACATATTTACAAGAAGCTTTAGTTCTTTAAAGGTCACGGCGTGTCCGCAACCGGGTGTCCATATCACCCAAGGTGAAGCTTTAAGCGAAGTAGGGGACCTGTCCAAAGCAAACCCCTTGCGTTGTCCTTGGGTGTGGCTGCAAGGGTAGACTAACTACTTTGGGCCGCAAGGAGGCCACGCCAGACAGGTTTTCTCTTCCGCGGCCGTCTTCGCAAGAGGCACCAAGGTGCAACTATCTACAAAACTGTTCCGGTTATCCAGCGTCCATAACCTGTTAGTCCATAAAAATCTGCAGGGTAAAAGAGAAACATAATTAATAACAGGCAACAAACATAAACCATAAACAGTTAACAGATAAATTCACAGTGCATTAGTTTAGATTCTCCAGCGAGCGGGCATCTGACCTCTAGTGACTCTAGTGGACCTACGGAGCTCACTAACTGGTTCTGCACTACAGGGTGTAGGAGGTGTTATGGGTAAGCTGGGCAGTTGTCTGCGCACTCTTTGGCTCACTAGGGGCACGGCAGGCTCACTACTAGCAGAGGGTTGATCCTCCTGTACTGCTGGTGTGGACTCTTCTGCCTCTTGGGCCGGCTGCTCTTCCAGCTCTACTGGTTCCTCTGTAGGCACTTGCGGGGCTGGCTGGAGAAAGGTGAGGACGGGTACCACGACAGCGCCGTTTACTTGTGTCCAAGACCGGGGGAAGTCTCCGAGTACGGTACTGATCATTTCTTCCCTTTCCTCTGCGGGTTGAGGGTTTCCTTGATCTTCTTCAGGGCTTTGCAGCTGCTCGGGACACTTCTTCAGGTGGTCTCTGGAGACAATGGCTGTGGTTTCTCCTCCATCCTTACTGATTACGCAGATTTTTGGGTTCTCATGGCTTGATGGCAGTACGGTGTACGGGTCCTTCTCCCACTGGTCGTCCAACTTGTGGAGCCGCCTCTTCCTCTTCAAGACCTGATCTCAAGGTACCAGGGGAACAGCGGGAGCATACTGGTTATAAGCCTTCTCTTGCCTTTCTCTAGCTTGAGACAGACTTCGCTCGACGCTCTCCTGTACTTTCCGATACTGCTGCTGCCGTTCTGTATCCCAGTCTGCCTCTGGCGAGGTGTCCTCAGGCGTCAGGACTCCCATATCCAGGTCAATAGGCAGCTTACCAGGTCTTGCTCTCATTAGGTAAGCCGGGGTACAGTTGGTGGAACCTACAGGGATGTGGTTATACAGGTCCACCAGATCGGGCAGTTTCTCAGGCCACAGACTGCGTTCTTCCAGGGGCAATGTTTTTAGCAGATCTATCACCACCTGGTTCATCTTCTCGCAGAGTCCATTGGTTTGAGGGTGATAGGGCGTTGTTCTTATCTTCTTGCAGCCATACAGGTTGCAGAACTCCTGGAAGACCTCCGCTTCGAAGGCTGGTCCTTGGTCTGTCAACACTTGGTCCGGGTACCCGTGTGGACGGCAGAAGTGCTGCTGGAAGGCTCTAGCTGCTGTTTGAGCCGTTAAGTCCTTGACCGGGACCACCACCAGGAACCGGGAGTAATGATCTACGATTGTGAGGGCGTAGACATACCCAGATCTGCTTGGAGCCAGTTTCACATGGTCCAGGGCTACCAGTTCCAGTGGCTGTCTGGTGATGATGGGCTGCAGGGGAGTCTTCTGGCTGGCTCGGTCTTTTCTTCTCAGGTGGCACGGGCCACAGTCTCTGCACCACCTCTCGATGGCTCCTCTCATGCCTACCCAGTAGAACCGTTCACGCAACAAGAACTCCAGCTTCTTCCATCCGAAATGTCCTGCTCCGTTGTGGTATGCCTCCAGAACCATAGCCGCGTCTCGTCTTGGGACCACTACCTGCCAGGTCAACTCATGTGTTCGAGAGTTAACCATTCTCCGGCACAGCTTCTCCCTGTAGAGGAACAGCTTACTTTTCTCCTTCCACAGTTGCTTGGTCTCCTCCGGAGCATCTGGGTCAAGACGAGCATCGGCCTGGGTCAGCATTTCCTTCACCAAATGGACTGCGGGATCACTGTCTTGCGTCTCTGCCCAGTTGTAGTGGGGCAAGGGATTGAACGTCACGGAGCGCCTGTCCTTCACACGGTGGGAATACAGGGTAATCCCATGACGGTGGAACTCAGGGAGCTCAACTTCTTCTGGATCTTCCCCTACGTCCGGTAAGTTCGGCATTCTAGACAGGGCATCCGCGTTGGCATTTGAGCGTCCTGCCCGGTATTTGATGGTGAATTCAAAGTTGGACAGGCGGGCCATCCATCTCTGTTCCAGGGCACCGAGCCTTGCAGTGTCCAGGTGTGTCAACGGGTTGTTATCCGTGTACACGGTGAATTTGGAGGAGGCAAGGTAATGCTTGAAACGTTCGGTCACTGCCCACACTACTGCCAGGAACTCCAGCTTGAATGAGCTATAATTCTCAGGGTTCCTCTCCGTGGGCCGTAGCTTTCGGCTGGCTTAAGCGATTACCCGTTCTTTCCCTTGCTGGATCTGGGACAGTACGGCTCCTAGCCCGATGTTGCTTGCGTCCGTGTGGAGGATAAAGGGCCGGCTGTAGTCTGGATATGCCAGGATTTCATCCCCCGTGAGGGCCATCTTCAGCTGGCAGAAGGACTCCTCTTCCAGCTTTTCCCACCTAAAGGGCGGCTTCTGGTTTTTGGCTTTCCGCGATTGACCTATCAGGAGGTCCTGCTATGGCTGCCATTTTGGTGAAACCGGGAATGAATCTTCGGTAGTAGCCTACCAACCCGAGGAACTGCCGCACTTCCTTTATGCTGGAGGGTCTTGGCCAGTCCTTAATCACGGTGATCTTATCAGGGTCAGGAGCCACTCTGTCAGCACTCACCACGTGTCCCAGGTATTGCACCTTTTGGTTTCAGGAGGTGACACTTGGAGGGTTTCACTTTTAGGCCGTAGTTTGCCAGAGCTTCAAACACTTCTGCCAGGTGTTTCAGGTGGTCCTCGTAGGTCTTGGAATAGACGATGACATCGTCCAGGTACAACAGGACCGTCTCGAAGTTCCGGTGTCCCAGACAGCATTCCATCAACCGTTGGAAGGTTCCTGGTGCGTTGCAGAGCCCGAACGGCATACAGTTAAATTCGCTGAGACCCATCGGGGTGGTGAATGCGGTCTTCTCCCGGTCTGCCTCTGCTACAGAAACCTGCCAGTACCCGCTAGTGAGATCCAAAGTAGAGAAGAAGTTAGCAGATTTTAATGCAGCTAAGGACTCTTCTATCCTTGGTAACGGGTACGCATCTTTGTGTGTGATACGGTTGACCTTCCTGTAGTCTACACACATTCTCATAGTGTTGTCTTTCTTTTTCACTAAGACTAGTGGAGCTGCCCAGGGGCTACAGCTGTCCCTAATTACCCTAGCCTCCTTCATGTCTTTTAGCATCCCCTTGGCGTGTTGGTAGTGTGCAGGGGGTACGGGTCGGTATCTCTCCTTTATGGGAGGATGGTCTCCCGTGGGGATGTGATGTTCTACCCCCGTTACTCGCCCGAAGTCCAGCGGGTGTTTACTAAACACTCTCTCGTACTCTTGAACCACCCGATAGACTCCCTGTTTCTGGTGTGAGGGAGTGGAGTCAGTACCCAAATGCAGTTGCTGACTCCAGTCCTCCATTGGTTTCTTAGAGCCGTTACCTTCCTCTGGTTGAGATGGAGGCAAGGGTTCCACGGCCTGTACAGAATTCTGCTTTATGGTGAACAATTTGGCTAGCGTGGCATACCGGGGCAGGTGTACTTCTCTCTCCCCGATATTTATGATGCGAACGGGCTCCCTCCCATGGCGTACATCGACCACCCCTCGTGCCGTCAAAATGGTGGGCCTACTGTCTGAGTAGACTTGTTCTACCATTGCTTGGTAGTCTCTACCTCTTAGACCAATAGCTGCCCGGCACCAAATCATCATCTCACTTTTTGGGGGCATGGCAATAGGGAACGGGTCACACATTCTCACGCTACCTATCTCACCACCAGATAGTTCCACCTGTTGCCGCTTCATCAGTGCCCGGATCTCTTTTTGGAGCACACGCTGCTGGCCGGAACTGGCGTTCTTGGCAACCTGCTGTAAAATGAGAATCACCTCTGCAAGACAATTTTCAATCACATTAGTTCCCAAGGTTATTCTAGGGTGACTCTCATGACGGTCTATGTCCACTATAATCAGTCCTTGTACCGCCAGTTCGACTTTACCGATCTTAATGGTCACCTCTTTGAATCCCAATTGCGGCACGGGCTGACCATTGCTGGCGATGATACTCAGGTCGTCATCTGGGTAGCGGGTTATGTCCGAGTCATTCCAGTACTGTTTAAAGAGCACGTACGGGATTGTGATCACCTGTGACCCAGTGTCTAGTAGGGCACTCATAGGAATGCCATCCAGTACCACAGGCAAGATTGGACGTCCCCCTATGTATTTATCACGCCAGTTTGATGGGCCTGATGGTCTTATGCCTGGGGGTTGGCCCTCTACCCCAGGTTGTGCCCGTTTAAATGACAGTACCTTGCCACATGTCCGGGTTGATTGCAGCGGCGGCAGATGGGTCGTCCGTCCTCGTTGTATCTGTCGCTGGGTCTTCCTCTGGCCGGTGGGGTCCTCCTCAGTCGGCGCCACGGGACGTCCTCCAGTCCGGATGCCAGCTGGATCTTTCCTGGAGAAGAGACCTGTAAAGACTGCACAGTTCTGGTTAGCGCGGCAACGCTCTTAGTCAGCTCTTGGACCTGATGGTGCAGGTCTGTAGCCGGGTCACTGTTTAAAGCCTGCGCATCAGCTCCCACAGGCCCTGCAGACAAGGGCGCCGTCTCCTGGTGGTAAGTGATAGCAGGGGGCCTGTGGGTCACAGCGCCACCTGGTGCCGGTTCTCGGAGCACCCGGATGGCTCTGTCCTTGAACTGTGCAAAGTCCAGGTCAGGGTCCTGTAAGGCCATTGCCCGCAACTGGGTTCGGTGGGCATTGCACAGTAGACCCTCAATAAATTGTTCAGTCAACAGCTTATCTTCATTTCCCACGCTGTCAGGGTCTGCCTGCTTAATGGCTCTCAGGGCCTCTTGTAGGTTTAGAGCATAGTCTCTTATACTCTCATGTGCCCGTTGTTTACACCCGTAAAATCTGAGCTTTATTTCGGCTGAGGTGCGGGTATCAGCCGGGCTAGTATTTCCCTGACAGTCCTCTTCCTCCCAGGTGACCAGGACTTTACCTCCCTTTGGGCTGCCCCGATTAATTGGGCCACCAGGATGCTCACTTTTTGCTCTTCTGTGAGGGGGTACACCTGGAAGAGGCTATCCAGTCTTTCTCTAAAGTCATTTAGAGTATGTGACTCCCCTGAGTACTGGGGTAGCCAGGTTGCCCCCGGGATATAAGGCATGGTGAATGGCATGACTGCTGCAGCGGTTGCGCTGGCGGTGGCTGTGGCAGTGGAGCTCCCCTCGGTATCCGGCATCCTCCTCCCCCCTAGTGGACCGTGGCCTACCTTGCGATGCTCTTCTTCCGTAGGCCGCGGCTCCGCAGTCGATCGTCGGGGTTGAGGACCTGGCGTCGCGCTCCGATGACGTCAGCGTCGCTCTTCCTCCCTTCCAGGACCTTGCGCAGCGTCAGAGCGTGGGGCGGAGCTTCGGATCTCGCGCGCTTTCGGCGTCCACGCCCCTCTTCTTCCCGTGCGGCTTCCCGAAGATGGCGTCCGAAGGCGGGAAGCAGCTGCGGATGGCGGGAAGAAGGCAGAAGACAGCGGGAAACGATCCAAGATGGCGTCTGATGGCGGGAATCGGCTCCGGATGGCGGGAAACGACTCCGGACGGCGGGAAACTTCACCACAGGTAAGTATAAAAGTCTCTTTTTCAGGCACGCAGTACCCGGTGGTTGCGGGCACGAAATCCTGCCGACTACGCCAAAGTTGACGCGCCCCCTGGGCCTGTGTTGTGCAGGGGAACCCGGAACCGGGCCTATTGTAGAATGCTGGGGGTTGTAGTCTCCGTGTGGCGGTGACCCGGTCCGTGCCCAGGGTGGTCAAACCAGTGGCAGTCTTAATGTATAGCAAATGTCCGACTACGCCACCTGTGGATTGCGGTCAGTGGGGACCGCCGCTGCGCTGCCGACCGCTGAGGCTGATGTTGTTTGCGCAGCCGAGTATGGGATAACTCCCCACGGGAGAAGTATTGCCTCAGGGCAGCTAATGTGAGAGATGATGGGAGTGATGATGTGAGGGTCCCAGTGCTAATGGTGCTGGTGCGGCAAGGAATCACAGAGACGTGAGGTGCAGTTCAGGGTCTTTACTGATGGTACAAGGCAGACCCTCCCGGGAGTACTGGCTAGTATAAGGGGCCTGGTCAGTCTGCGAGCAAGCAGGAGTTCCCCTGGCCAGGTGGAGTTGTAGGCCTCCCCGTTTATCTGCACTCTTCCTGGCTACCTTGATGTCAGCGGTTACAAGTAGCCCACGTCCCTGAGTATACCGTGTGGTGCTCACCCGTATGGCTGGTGACTTGGGGCCTTCTGTTAGCCTCCGCTCCTGGATGGCGGCGCTGGTCCCTTCTTTGTGACTGAGCCTCCGGGCTTCTATGGCCAGAGGACCTGGAATCCCCTGCCGGTTGGTTTCTGCTGCTGGGTATATATCAGTCCCCACAGCCTCGGACTCCTGTGTCCGGTTTTAGTAACTTCAGCCAGGGCGAGCTATATCTCTGCTCACAGCCCCTGGCCTTCAGCTGCTGCTCCTACAGAGCTCCTGTTCTCACTTTCCCTCTCCAGGCTCTGACTGCTCTGCTTGTTCTGCAGGCTCTATCTCTAGCTTCACTCACTAATCCCGCACCAGACCCAGTTTATAAGGGCAGATTCCTCCCCTCCCAGGTCTGGGCGGACCGTGTTGCATGCTTAGGGCTCCTGGCCAGAGAAACCTCCCACTTGCTCTCAGACATAATATCTCTATTACTGTGGTAACCAGACCCCTGGGGTGCCACATCACCACTAGCACCTAAGAAACACAGTGAAGCCTGGTAAGTGTCCGGACGGAGGAGATAGCCATTGATGAGAAGCATTATTTTTTAGGATCATAGCCATGACTGTTATAGCATTTGCATAAGTCGCCCTTGTGCCGTGTTGTTCTCCTTTTTTCAAGCAATGTCTGTAATCACAGCAAAACTATTGCAGTCTTCACAACACAGCCCGGCTCTGCTACGATTATGGAAATCATGTCCAAGAGCAATAAAGAAAAATATTCACAAGTGTTTTTAAGAAATTGCGACTGGTTTTTTTTTTGCTTGGATTATTTATTTATTTTTTTATGTTTGCATTATTTTGCATTATTTTGTCTTTTTGCTTCTTTTGTTGCATCTGTGCATTTTTACGTTTTTTTCTTTTGTTGCTAATCACAGCATGTTCTAAGTTTCGTGATTTACTTATTTTTTTTTCTTTCTTTACTTTTTCTATAAATTTTACCATTAGAAAATGCACCTAAAAAGTCATACACATGTCTGTATGTGTCAGAGTTGTCTTGGGGTCTCATCTATTTATTTAGTAGGGTAAAGAGGGAGGAGGTGAGTAAGGACATAAGTGTGAAGTGCTGGGTCCTGGTTGCTTGTATATCCTGCACTGCTTCTAGCACTTCTATTGCTCTCCTCTGAAGACATGTCCCTCTTGTGTGCAGCTGGCCGAAGCCCTGGACCTCTTCCAGGAACAGATGCTGAAAGAGGAGCGGCTGCAGCCGGAGGAAAGTAACTACACTGTTCTCATCAGAGGCTGCGGAAGAGTTGGATATATCGTATATATAACGTATTGACGGCTCTGTCTGACAGTCTAATATGTATGGGGTCCCGGACAATTTTTTGGGGGAGTTAATGATACAGCATAACTGATCATTTAATTTGGCTGATCATTATGTTCTGGAGATAAGGTGCCAGTAGACATGTCTGGTGGTGACTCTCATAGAGAACACAGGAGTGTATGGGAGAGATGGCTGCCAGACAACTGTTAAGCGTGGGCCGTCTTTCATCCAAGAGCCATCTAATGTGTGTGGCGGGCTTTATAAGGTTGATCTGTGACCCCTTGATAATGAGCCATGATAAAGCAGCATTGGGTAAGCTCCAAGGAGTGGCCAGTAAAGTCCTTCTGCCTGTGTTCACATGGATGAGATTAGCCGGGGTCCATGCCGTGGTGGCTGTGCTCATCAGGCCCTGGACACATTAGTCAGATCTGTACAGCATGTTGCAGCTTATTCTGAAATATTTATAACAAAGCCCAGATAATGGTCACATTAACTGTGGCATGTTTGTAGCTTTTTAATGATTTAATACTAAAATGATCTTATTTACTCTGTGAAACAACCTTTAAAGGGACTTTCTTGTTTCACAAAACCGCTGTTCCTGGCTGCAGTTTGTTTAAAGAAATTACAAAAACCGTCTGGTCTCTATTCATCCTCCCCAGGTCCAGCGCAAAGTTTCTCCTGCTGCTCCCGCTGTCTGTTATTGTCTGCAGCGCTGACAACACATCTACAGCTCTGCAGCCTGTAGCTACGCTCAGCGGCTCGTGCCGTTAACTCGGGCCGACCTTCAGAGCTCACTGACTGACTGCAGTGCTTTCACCGTCACGTCAGCGCTGCAGACAATGACTGACACCAAAGCATTATTATTATTACTATTTATTATTATAGCGCCATTTATTCCATGGAGCTTAACATGTGAAAAAGGGGATATACATAACAAACAACAAGTACAATAATCCTGAACAAAAACGCAACGGCAAACTGTTACAGAAGGAGAGAGGGTCTCCCCGCGAGGGCTCACAGTCTACCAGGGATAGGTGAGGGTACAGCAGGTGAGGGTAGAGCTAGTCATGCAGCGGTGTGGTGGAGCGGTGGTTACTGCAGGTTGTAGGCTTGTCGGAAGATGTGGGTCTTCAGGTTCCTTTTGATGGTTTCCACGGTAGGCGAGAGTCTGACATGTTGGGGTAGAGAGTTCCAGAGTAGGGGGAAAGCACAGGAGAAATCTTGTATGCAATTGTGGGCAGAGGAGATAAGAGGGGAGTAGAGAAGGAGATCTTGTGAGGATCGGAGGCTGCGTGCAGGTAAGTACTGGGAGACTAGGTCAGAGATGTATGAAGGTTTATAAAAAAAAAATTCAATAAAAAACATTGAAACACAGATATATGGGGGAGACAGGTTGTGAATGGCTTTGTATGCCATGGTTAGGGTTTTGAACTGGAGTCTCTGGGTACATGGGAGCCAGTGCAGGGATTGACAGAGAGGAGAGGCCGGGGAACAGCGGGGGGACAGGGGGATTAGTCAGGTAGCCGAGTTTAGGATAGATTGGAGGGGTGCAAGAGTGTTGGAAGGGAGGCCTCAGAGCAGGAGGTTGCAGTAGTCGAGGCGGGAGATGATGAGGGCGTGCACTAGTGTTTTTGCAGATTCGTGGTTGAGGAATGTGCGGATCCGGGAGATGTTTTTGAGTTGACGTTGGCAGGAAGTGGAAAGGGCTTGGATATGTGGCTTGAAGCACGGTTTGTTTCTTAAAAAAAAAAAAAATGCTGTGTTGGAATAGGGGTTGTCTGAAATAGGATAACCCCCTTAAAGTGAATCTGTCACCAGGTTTTTGTTATCTAATCTGACAGCAACATAATGTATGGGCAGAGACCCTGATTCCAGCGATGTGTCATTTACTGGGCTGCTTGCTGTAGTTTTTATAAAATCACAGTTTTATCAGCAGGAGATTATCACTAGAGGACTAGTAAGCCTGCTGCTAGGTAGTCCTCGGTATTCATGTGCTCTGTATAACCCCATCCCCACCACTGACTGGAGTAAAGCTGCCGATCAGTGGTGTGGGTGGGGTTATACAAAGCTCAGCATTCAGAGAACTACTAGAGCTGCAGCAGATAAAACACTGATTTTATCAAAATAGCAGTAAGCAGCAAAAAGCGTGAGATATCACTGTAATCAGGGTCTCACCCCTTATATCATGCTGCTCTCAGATGGGGCATCTAAAACCGGGTGGCAGATTCCCTTACGATTTAACAGCACTTTCAGATGACTTTATAGAATAAGGAGAACTATATAAGGAATAATTGCCACTCATTATACGCTCCTGAGTGTACATGAATGTATGGGGAGTGTACATTATATGATGGGTCTCCTGCATTTTTTCTCTACATTATAAGCCTCAGCATTTACCTTTTCTGTGCTCTGCTTTTCCTCCCTCCAGCTCCCTCTTCCATAGGTTTATAGGGGCATCGCAGACATTTTTGTTGAAATGAACCTGTCGCGTTCCTCCCGGTAGCGTTCGACTTCCAGTCACCGGGGTGGCACTGCTCTGTGTATAGAAAGTGGCGCCTGTAACTGCGACCCCTGTAGTGACTGACGGCAGCTCAGCATTAGGGCCGGCTGTCAATCAGGGCTGAGGGCACGGTGACAGCCGTCACTCTCTATACACAGAGAGGTGACTGAACCAGTGCCGCCCCCATGACTGATACCCAAACACTACCAGGTACAATAAAGTTCATTTCCTCCTGGCAGAGGGAGTCTAAATGCCGGCACCGGGCAGTTTCAGAATGCTATTAACCTGCAGAGTAACCCCATATCTACAGGTTGATAGCGTTTGTTCACGTGACAGGTTCCCTTCCCTTCTCCCACAGATTTAGCAGATATTGAGAGTGAATGATTAGTGCAGGAGACCAAAAAATGTCTTTTAAGTGACAAAAGAAGAAGGTTTATCTGATAATGTATATTACAAAGTGTCTTATCTTTACTTGCACTATTGATCAATGAAATCAGGTTAGGCTGGAGCAGGAGCACAGTGATAGGACAATCAGAGGGAGACACGGGCAGATCGTGCTGCAGCTTATTCTAGTAAGGAGTTCATCTCACTTCAGTGCTGAGCACTTCTACACAACCATATCACTGCCACTGCTTCTGAACATGTGCTGAATGGAAAGCGGGAATCCCTCCCGCCTGTGTGCGATGTGTACGTGAGCAGTCAGTGCAGCATTCTCTACCCACTAGCTGAGAGATAACTGAAGCTTAGCGCTAGAGCCTGCAGAGGGGAGAACTGGTGACAATTGCAGGACACACAGGGGCCAGAATAGAATATACACATAGCAGTAGCCATCTGACATGACTGTTATGCCCTCAATATAACATTCATTGTGTACGCTGTCCATCAGTGTACAAGCTGTGGGGATCTGGCCGAGGCCGGCAGTACGAGGCGCACACACTTATATGGATCTTGCTGTGAAGGGGCGTCAGCGCCCCAGTGAGCACCATGGACCATTTGTTCTGTTAATTGGGAGGACTAATAACGTAATACAGTAAATTACCTGTACATTATCTGATAATGCCCTGTATATTATGTACTTACATTATTATTGCTATTATTACATACAGTTTTTACAGTACAGACTCATTTCTTGTTACATCATTTAGATGAAAAAGCGAGGTCTGGTTCCCACAGATGCCACATATACTGCCCTGTTCAACGCCTGCGCGGAGTCACCATGGAAAGACTCGGGTCTGCAGCACGCACTGAAGCTGCGGAAAGAATTGATGGACAAGAACATTGCGCTTAATCCCATCACTTACCGGAGCTCGCTGAAGGTCTGCACACTGAGCTCAGGACTGCAAGGGAGCTGTGAGCTATTTAAGGTAAGTCAAGGTCACAGTCCTGGTCACCCACAATGGAGTCCTTATAAGATGCCCGTATCGTAGATTAACCGGGAGGGAACAGCATCATTGTAATCATTCCACGGGGAATCACCAGTGCACCATGTCTGGCCGGGGACTTAGCAGCCATCAGATGGCACCACCAGAGTTCAGTTCTTCTGTGGGGACCAGGGGGTCACTTACTAAATTCGAGAAAGGTGGACAGCTTTGAACTATCTGCTACTGCGACGCCCTCCCTGAGCGGTGGGGTTACTCAGTACCAGACAATATATGGTGGGGGTATGGGAGTGTCGTCGTGGCCGCGACTCGGTCCGTGCCCAGGGCTGTCACATAAAAAGAATGGGCTATTGGATGAGTGGATGTTCGACTACGCCACCTGTGGTTTCTGGTGATGGCCACCAGCGTTGCAGCAGTCCTCTGAGGCTGATGTTCTGACAGCTTGGTTGGTACTACTCCCCACAGGTGGAGTAGGCCTCAGGGCAGTTTGGAGGATCTGGGGAGTTGTGGTGGGTGCAGTGCCGCGCAGGAATGAGCAAACGGAGGCAGTATGTGAAGTCATCCAAGATTTACTCACTTTGATGAAGTAGCAGCTGCAAAGCTTCTCTCTGCTTCTCGTGGCGCGCTGCGGCCACCAGGAAGGGGTTCAGCACTTCCTAGGTAGATCAGGAGCACCTGTCAAGACCTCCCTGGGGTTTTCCTCTCTTTCCTAGATTCTCCCACTGAGTCCTCTCCTGACGGTATGTGATGTGAACGTGGAGTAAGGCCGGGTCCCACTAGATATACACAGGTTGAGAGATACAGGTGGCGACTCCGCTCCGTCCGTATCCCCCTGGGATCCACTAAGCCTCCAGGCTTTTCTAACGATGACGTGAAGTACACTGTCAGATATCAGGGGCCGGTCCCCTCTTGCGGCAGGAGTCCCTCTTGCTAGGCCAGAGTGAAGAATACAGGTGGCGACTCCGCTCCGTCCGTACCCTCCTGGGATCCTTTCGCCTGTGGAGCCTATCTCCTCTGCTCCCCTCCTGGGCCTTCTTGATTGGACTCTGACCGGGGACAGAGCTAGCTATAACTCAACTCTGCCCCAACCCCCCGTCTCGAGGCCTGAGACCCGGAACCGTGACCCCTGAGCCGGCCACAGCTTTGTGCTGACTGACCTTCCCAAGGAACCACGACAAAAGACCAGGTTATAAAGATGGCCACTGTATATATATGATGCTTAAGGTGCTAAAGTAAAGTGCTTCCTCCACCCTCACCCACTACATGGTTCCCCCTATCTTTGGTTCCCCCCATCTCCTCTATCCCGGGCCGGGGAAGCACCCTGGTGCATTTAGGCCCCCTACAGGACAGAAGTGGTGTAGTGTTGAGTGTGAAGTAGGGTCTTGTGTGATGCTCCATCCTTACCTGAGAGAGGAGATACCACACCTCTTTCTGAGGTGCAGTACCCCTGTGGCGACTGAACCCTCAGGGGCGCCACATTCTCCCCTGGTGAAACACAGCATGTCCGCGGGCTGCAATAGAGCAAAAGATTGGTACAGACATTCAAACTTTTTAAATGCTTTTTAAACAAATAACTATCTTCCCTTTATGGGAGGCTCAAATACTTTTAACGTTGCAGGTTATATAGATATAGTATAAACATATAAAACATTAGGAAGACATTATAGATATAGAATACTTGTACAAAAGTGTCAGTTCAGCAGCATGAGGGACCTGCCCAAAACCCTCAACGTAGGCCCTGGGGGGGTGGCTGCAGGGCATGGAGATCCTGAGTTGGACCTCCAGGAGAGCCACTCCAGACAGGTTTTACTTCTGAGGTCAGAGGTAGAAATGGCTTTGTATAAAACCAATAGTGATCACCTAAACAGGTGCAAACCATCCACAATCCAGTCTGTAGACTGCTCATCATCCGCAGGCACAATGTCATCCTAAATAAACCGGGTGCAAACAAAGCATAAAGAGAAAGGATTACCAGCTTCATGAATAGTTCAAAAATTAGGTTACTTTATTGTGAAAAAAGCTCTTTAAAAACAGATTCCATAGTCACATAGTGTAGCCAGGGCAACGCGTTTCGAACGCTAAAGATGCGTTCTTTGTCAAGACTGGCTTGCAAATGGCATACCCATGGTATATAAACCATTGTTCACCAATCACATATGCATAGAAAAGTTACTCGCTGTAATGGAACAGCAGTTCCCTCCGTAAATTTAGTCCATTTGGTTGGCAAGTGTTCAGATGATACATCCAAAATGCTTCTCGATCAAGTAGGCGTCTCCTATTATCCCTGCCTCGAGGATCAAAGGTAAGTTTTTCAATGCCAAAGACCTGAAATGAGGATGTCTCTCTATTATGCTGCTCAATAAAATGTCTGGAGGCGCAAGAAATGTTCTGATTAGTGACATTAAAAATATCAGAAAGATGTTCTGCCACTCGCTGTTTTAGTTTTCTTATGGTGCATCCCACATATAATAGATCACAACTGGCACATCTTATGATGTAAACCACAGAATTACTGTTGCAATTCAGACAGCTTTTTATATTGTGTTTCACTAGAATCAGCATTAGGAAGTTTTTAGTGATTTTTACATAGCGACAAATGCCGCATCTGGTGTAACCACACTTGTAAAACCCTTTACAATTAAGCAGGTATGCCGTTTTTGTAGATTATTTGGGCGACTAGATGCCAATAGCCCCCCTATTGTTTGCGCTTTTTTTGCCACCACCAAAACTCCAGAATCAAGAATTTTAGATAATACAGTATCCTCATATAAAATAGGAAGATGTTTCAGTATTATATTTTTGATCAGTTGAAATTGTGAACTATATCTAAAGGAAATAACATTTCGATTTTTATGTGCTGTAATATCATTGCGATTAATCCTTGTCCTAGACAGATCAATCAGATCCAGTCTATTTTTACTGTCCACAATTTTTTCTGCTCTCTTTAGAGACCAATCCGGATAACCCCTAGATTTCAATGTATTTTTACACCTGATGAATTCCTCATCCAATTTGTTGGCATTGTTACAATTACGTTTGATTCTTCTCAGTTCCCCCACAGGTATAGCTTTTATAGTATGGCGCGGATGTCCGCTTTTGGCATGTAGAATGGTATTCCCAGATATGGGTTGGAAAATGTGGAAGTAGTGATGGAACCGTCAAGAATCTCCAATTTTAGATCAAGAAATGATATACACTTAGAATCAGAGGTGTAAGTGAAAGAAAGATTAAATTCATTGTTATTTAAATACTTGATGAATTCCGGTATGGCAGACACATCCCCACGCCAGATAAAGATCAAATCATCTATGTATCTGCCATACCAGAAAACATCACGGGCCCATGGATTAGCGAAAGTGTACAGTGCAACATATTCCGAATGGGACATTACCATATTTGCTAGCGATGGAGAATAGCTAGATCCCATGGATACTCCTCTACATTGGAGATAAAATTCCTGATTGTACATAAAAAAATTATTAGTGGCCCTGCTCCAGCCGCGGCTCAACGTCCCGCCGGTTGACAAAGACGTCCCGGTGGAACTGTGGGCTGCGAATGAAGCCCCATCCGGCCTCCTGGTGGAAGCGCACAATAAGGCCTTCTTCCCGGGGGCTTGAACGGGCGGCCTCTGCCTGGCGGGCCTGCGACTTTGCGGCCTTGGCGCGCACCTCCAGGTGCTCGCAGCGGATCTCCCTCTGTCGATGCTCCTTCTCGAGCTGGAGAAGCTCCCTGCGGCAGAACTCCTCCCGCCTCCGCGTTTCAGACCGGGTCTCCCGAGGGAAGCCCATCAGGTCACCCTCCTGGTTGTCCCAGGCAAACTCTTCTGCCGCCGGGCAGGCGACCGGAGGCGCGGGCAGCGGCGACAGGAGGGGTTGCTGCGGGCCCTCTGCTGGTGCGGACCAGTCCGGGTTGGGGCAGGTGGACACCCCAGAAAGTGCAGGGATCTCTGGACCGGGAGTCGTGTGGCATATCAGGCCTCCAGTGATGGCGGTGGCTTGGGTCTCAGCCGTCAGAGCCAAGAGTTGCTCCCAAATGATGGCACCCGGGGAAAGGGGTGCCGGCAGGAGATCGAGGAGGGCTTTGGTGCGCCCCGCGCCCGGGATAGGGGTTTCCGCCTTACCCGTTCTTGGGCTGCACAAGGCCTCCGGGGCTTCCTCCCCCTGGGCCAAGGCCTTTGTAGACAGGCATGACAAGCTCTGGCGGCAGGCCTGGATCTTTTGCAGCACCTCCTCTCTCCACTCCGCAGCGGCCAGTCGCTTGGCCTCTTCGACCCTCCGGGTCAGGTCCTGGATTTCACCGCGGAGGAACTCGGCCTCCTCCTGGGTCAGGTACATTCCCTCCATACCGAGGGAGGTGGCAGCTGGTGGGCCAGCGTCGGAGGACATCTCCATGGCTGCGTCCATCTCTGCTGCAAGGTGCGGCCTTTTTTGCCTCCTCCTTTTTGGGAGGCTCCCGGGCGGCTGGCTGACGGGCACTCCTTGGGAAGTCCCATCCGTTTTGACGGACACAACTATGCGGACAGTCTCTAATGCAAGGAGCGGTCTTGGCTCTTCGCACCATTGGGAAACCTGGCCCACGATAGGAGGTCTTAAGTTGCTGTTGTTTTGGCACCTAATGGTGTCCATTCTTCTTGGGCGGGCACCACATTGAGTGTGTAACGACAGTCTTTTGTGAAAGGCGCACAGTACCCGGCGGCAATGGGATTATCTTCTTCCGTTGCTGCGGGCACGCGATCCTGCCGACTACGCCACGTTGCGACACCCTCCTTGAGCGGTGGGGTTACTCGGTGCTGGGTCAATATATGGTGGGGGTATGTGGGTGTCGTCGTGGCCGCGACCCAGTCCGTGCCCAGGGCTGTCACATAAAAAGAATGGGCTATTGGATGAGTGGATGTTCGACTACGCCACCTGTGGTTTCTGGTGATGGCCACCAGCGCTGCAGCAGTCCTCTGAGGCTGATGTTCTGGCAGCTTGTTTGGTACTACTCCCCACAGGCGGAGTAAGCCTCAGGGCAGTATGGAGGATCTGGGGAGTTGTGGTGGGTGCAGTGCCGCGCAGGAATGAGCAAACGGAGGCAGTATGTGAAGTCATCCAAGATTTACTCACTTTGATGAAGTAGCAGCTGCGAAGCTTCTCTCTGCTTCTCGCGGCGCGCTGCGTCCACCAGGAAGGGGGTTCAGCTCTTCCTAGGTAGATCAGGAGCACCTGTCAAGACCCCGCTGGGGTGTTCCTCTCTTTCCTAGATTCTCCCACTCAGTCCTCTCCTGACGGTATGTGATGTGAACGTGGAGTAAGGCCGGGTCCCACTGGATATACACAGGTTGAGAGATACAGGTGGCGACTCCGCTGCGTCCGTGTCCCCCTGGGATCCACTAAGCCTCCGGGCTTTTCTAACGATGACGTGAAGTACACTGTCAGATATCGGGGGCCGGTCCCCTCTTGCGGCAGGAGTCCCTCAGGCTAGGCCAGAGTGAAGAATACAGGTGGCGACTCCGCTCCGTCCGTACCCTCCTGGGATCCTTTCGTCTGTGGAGCCTATCTCCTCTGCTCCCCTCCTGGGCCTTCTTGATTGGACTCTGACCGGGGACAGAGCTAGCTATAACTCAACTCTGCCCCAACCCCCCGTCTCGAGGCCTGAGACCGGGAACCGTGACCCCTGAGCCGGCCGCAGCTTTGTGCTGACTGACTTTCCCAAGGAACCACGGCAAAAGACTAGGTTATAAAGATGGCCACTGTATATATATGATGCTAAAGTAAAGTGCTTCCTCCACCCTCACCCACCACATGGTTCCCACTATCTTTGGTTCCCCCCCATATCCTCTATCGCGGGCCGGGGCAGCACCCTGGTGCATTTAGGCCCCCTACAGGACAGGAGTGGTGTAGTGTTGAGTGTGAAGTAGGGTCTTGTGTGATACTCCATCCTTACCTGAGAGAGGAGATACCACACCTCTTTCTGAGGTGCAGTACCCCTGTGGCGACTGAACCCTCAGGGGCGCCACACTACCAACACATCCACTGTCAGCTTAAGAGATAGAAAGATGGTGCTGGGGTGTAAATTTTCAGCTAGTTAGTATGTCACCTGTTAGGGGGGCACAGGGACCCCACCAGGGGCGTTCTGGCCCAACGGAGGATCAGGAAATCCACCGGTGGGCCCTGGGTCCCATTGGCCACGCCCCCAAGCCCCGCCCCCTACCCCCCCTGGGCCCTGTACAGAGAACAGAGGGCCCCCCTGGTTCGCTAATCATATTGGCAGCACTGTATGGGCCCTTTCAGGTATATATTATTGAAGGCAGCAGAATGTATAGGCTCCTGTCAGGTATATATTATTGAAGGCAGCAGAATGTATGGGCTCCTGACAGGTATATATTATTGGAGGCAGGAGAATGTATGGGCTCCTGTCAGGTATATATTATTGAAGGCAGCAGAATGTATGGGCTCCTGTCAGGTATATATTATTGAAGGCAGCAGAATGTATGGGCTCCTGACAGGTATATATTATTTTAGCCAGCAGAATCTATGGGCTCCTGTCAGGTATATATTATTGGAGGCAGCAGAATCTATGGTCTCCTGTCAGGTATATATTATTGGAGGCAGCAGAATGTATGGGCTCCTGTCAGGTATATATTATTGGAGGCAGGAGAATGTATGGGCTCCTGTCAGGTATATATTATTGAAGGCAGCAGAATCTATGGGCTCCTGTCAGGTATATTGTATTGGAGGCAGGAGAATGTATGGGCTCCTGTCAGGTATATATTATTGGAGGCAGCAGAATCTATGGGCTCCTGTCAGGTATATTGTATTGGAGGCAGGAGAATGTATGGGCTCCTGTCAGGTATATATTATTGGAGGCAGGAGAATGTATGGGCTCCTGTCAGGTATATATTATTGGAGGCAGGAGAATGTATGGGCTCCTGTCAGGTATATATTATTGGAGGCAGCAGAATGTATGGGCTCCTGTCAGGTATATATTATTGGAGGCAGCAGAATGTATGAGCTCCTGTCAGGTATATATTATTGGAGGCAGCAGAATGTATGGGCTCCTGTCAGGTATATATTATTGGAGGCAGCAGAATGTATGGGCTCCTGTCAGGTATATATTATTGGAGGCAGGAGAATGTATGGGCTCCTGTCAGGTATATATTATTGGAGGCAGGAGAATGTATGGGCTCCTGTCAGGTATATATTATTGGAGGCAGCAGAATGTATGGGCTCCTGTCAGGTATATATTATTGGAGGCAGCAGAATGTATGGGCTCCTGTCAGGTATATATTATTGGAGGCAGCAGAATGTATGGGCTCCTGTCAGGTATATATTATTGGAGGCAGCAGAATGTATGGGCTCCTGTCAGGTATATATTATTGGAGGCAGCAGAATGTATGGGCTCCTGTCAGGTATATATTATTGGAGGCAGGAGAATGTATGGGCTCCTGTCAGGTATATATTATTGGAGGCAGGAGAATGTATGGGCTCCTGTCAGGTATATATTATTGGAGGCAGCAGAATGTATGGGCTCCTGACAGGTATATATTATTGGAGGCAGCAGAATGTATGGGCTCCTGTCAGGTATATATTATTGGAGGCAGCAGAATGTATGGGCTCCTGACAGGTATATATTATTGGAGGCAGCAGAATGTATGGGCTCCTGTCAGGTATATATTATTGGAGGCAGCAGAATGTATGGGCTCCTGACAGGTATATATTATTGGAGGCAGGAGAATGTATGGGCTCCTGTCAGGTATATATTATTGGAGGCAGCAGAATGTATGGGCTCCTGACAGGTATATATTATTGGAGGCAGGAGAATGTATGGGCTCCTGTCAGGTATATATTATTGGAGGCAGGAGAATGTATGGGCTCCAGTCAGGTATATATTATTGGAGGCAGCAGAATGTATGGGCTCCTGTCAGGTATATATTATTGGAGGCAGCAGAATCTATGGGCTCCTGTCAGGTATATGTTATTGGAGGCAGCAGAATCTATGGGCTCCTGTCAGGTATATATTATTGGAGGCAGCAGAATCTATGGGCTCCTGTCAGGTATATATTATTGGAGGCAGCAGAATCTATGGGCTCCTGTCAGGTATATGTTATTGGAGGCAGCAGAATGTATGGGCTCCTGCCAGGTATATATTATTGGAGGCAGCAGAATGTATGGGCTCCTGCCAGGTATATATTATTGGAGGCAGCAGAATGTATGGGCTCCTGTCAGGTATATATTATTGGAGGCAGCAGAATCTATGGGCTCCTGTCAGGTATATATTATTGGAGGCAGGAGAATGTATGGGCTCCTGTCAGGTATATATTATTGGAGCCAGCAGAATCTATGGGCTCCTGTCAGGTATATATTATTGGAGGCAGGAGAATGTATGGGCTCCTGTCAGGTATATATTATTGGAGGCAGGAGAATGTATGGGCCCCTGTCAGGTATATATTATTGGAGGCAGCAGAATCTATGGGCCCCTGTCAGGTATATATTATTGGAGCCAGCAGAATCTATGGGCTCCTGTCAGGTATATATTATTGGAGGCAGGAGAATGTATGGGCTCCTGTCAGGTATATATTATTGGAGGCAGGAGAATGTATGGGCTCCTGTCAGGTATATATTATTGGAGGCAGCAGAATCTATGGGCTCCTGACAGGTATATATTATTGGAGGCAGCAGAATGTATGGGCTCCTGTCAGGTATATATTATTGGAGGCAGGAGAATGTATGGGCCCCTGTCAGGTATATATTATTGGAGGCAGCAGAATCTATGGGCCCCTGTCAGGTATATATTATTGGAGGCAGCAGAATCTATGGGCTCCTGACAGGTATATATTATTGGAGGCAGCAGAATGTATGGGCTCCTGTCAGGTATATATTATTGGAGGCAGGAGAATGTATGGGCCCCTGTCAGGTATATATTATTGGAGGCAGCAGAATCTATGGGCTCCTGTCAGGTATATATTATTGGAGGCAGCAGAATCTATGGGCCCCTGTCAGGTATATATTATTTGATAATTATGCCCATTGCCCAGCTCCCGCCATATGTTGATCGCCAGCCAGATAAAACAAGGCAGCTGGGGGCTGGGATTCGCAGCATGGTAAGGCCCAAGCGTTCTTGGCCCCCCACGCTGAAAATCTCAGCCCGCAGCCACCCCTGAAAGTGGCGCATTCCTCATAGCACCATTTCCAGGTGCTTTACCCGGCTCTTCCAGCGGCCCTGGTGGTGAGTGGCACCCTGGGTAATAATAGGGTTAGTACCAGGCCAGCTTTGTATTATCAGCTGGTACTAAGCCCGAAATTCATGGTGTCACGCCAAATTAGACATAGCCACCATGAATTTCTAGTAAACAGAAAAAAAAGACAGAATTTTTTTTTTTCTATTAAAAATAAAACACATTTAGGGACTCCATCTTTAATAAAGAAAAATCCTCAATCCAACGTAATCCATAGGTCTTCTGTCTTCAGCTCTGCTACATCTTTGTCATCAGACAATATGTCTCCTGACAGAGATGAGCCGGCACAGAATGACACTGGAGCAATGTTACTGTGTAGTGCGGCACTAGATTTCTTTTTTTGTCATTTCATGCAGTGTAGAAATCTTGAGAAAAGTGTAGATTGTGCTCTGGAAGTGATCAGTTATAGCGAACTATGTTATTTTCTGCAGAGATAAGTCCTGCATAGAAGATGTGATATATCGGTCTGCGGCAGATAAAGAACTTCACCTAGAGACATCACTGGTGAGTATGTGTATTACCTATACACACACACTGACACTATATACAGAGCTCCTGTGTGTAATGTCACTGGTCATCACTGTATTACCTATACATACACACTGACACTATATACAGAGCTCCTGTGTGTAATGTCACTGGTGATCACTGTATTACCTCTACACTGACCCTATACACAGGAGTCCTGTGCATAATGTCACTGATAATCTCTACATTATCTGTACACTGACACTATATACAGAGCTTTTTTACATTTTCATTATCAGTCACTATCTGGTGCCATTATGTGCCATGGTCATGGCGTGGCGGAATTTGTCCCTTGTATGTGGTATTATTCGGACAGTCACTATGTGGTGGTAATATGTCGTCTTCTCATGGTGTGGCAGTATATATACCTTGTACTTGGTAGTATTTCATCACTATGTGGTGGTATGTGTTCTGGTCATGGTGTGGCGGTATTTCTCTCTTCTATATGGTATTATTAGTCTAGGGATAGTTGTCAGTCATTTGTTTTTTCGGATATTAAGAATGGGAACATTCTTTATTTGCAATACATATTAAATACTTGGATGGTTAACCTCTCCCTGTGTTGTGACTACTACAGAGCAGCAGAGATGCACGTCAGCTCAAGACGCAAAAAATAAGCCGTCACAAAGCCCCAGACCCAAAAAAATGAGAACACTACGGTGCGCAGAACATGGCGTGAAAAGTGTGATTTTTCAAACTTATGAATTTGTTTTCACCACTTAGATACCAGTAAAGGTATACATGTTTGGTATCTACAAACTCGTACTGACCCGAGGCATCACCCTGTCACATCGGTTTTTCCATATAGTGAACATGGTGACTAAAAAACCCAATAAACAAACGTGCAATTGCACTTTTTTTGCAATTTTACTGCACTTGGAATTTTTGTTGCCATTTCCCTGTACACTATATGGTAAAATAAATGATTGCATCTGAAAGTACAACTCGTCCCGCAAAAAAACTGTCTTTCCTGCTGCTACAGACTTTTATATGACTACAATTTACATTCTGCTGCTTATGGAAACATTTTTGCAGTTTACAAGACCCTTCTTACACTTGCTTGCACCCAGGTTTCATGTGAAAGAGTGTTCTCAAAGCTGAAAATTGTAAAAAATCGTCTGAGGGCTTCGATTGGACAGGAGCTTTTAGAGTCCCTCCTTCTGTTGAACATTGAGTGTGACATTTCAAGGAACTTAGACTATGATGACATTATTAATACGTATGCAATGTCATCTTCTGTTCTGAAAAAAAACGTTTGTAATTTTGCTGCTGATTGACTGTTAGTGTGAGTTTATTTGTTGTTTTGGGCCTTTCACTAACAATTGAATGGTATTGTATTATAGAGGAGAGGAAATCGTGCAATACAAACTTCCAAAATGCTTACAGAATTCTTTTACTTTTCCCAGCGGCCAAGTTTGGTGCTGCTACAATGATGCCGGCTGCTGGGATGCCAGATGGATGCAGGTTCAATTTGTGGCACTTATACTTTAAGAGAATGTACCTTGAAAGTATTTCTTGTTATTGTTCTGTTATGGCACTTTATCACACACTGGTGTGAATAAGATAACAGTGTTCCTCTTTCGCCAGGAGTGTTTCTTTAGTTTGTTATTTATTCGTTATATTGGTTATTTATTGGTTAATAAAGTTGATTCATTTTGAAAGAGTTTGTGGACTTATGTTATTCCTATATACGGTATCTGCATGGTGCTGGTGGGCCCCAAGATTGATTGTTTCCTGGTGGGCCCCAGGTACTCCAGTCCGGCGCTGGACCCCACTGATCCTGGGCACTGGTGCAGCACTGCGCCCCCTTCACTGTTTTTTTCACTGGCCACCCGGCTGTTCTGGGAACGGCAAAGTGACGCTTTCCCTGAGATTTTGATTTTTGTTAGATTTTTCTTGCAATACTCAAGCAGTGATGTCGCGAGCTGGATAATAACAAGCTAATATGGTCTTCTTGGGTTTATAGGAAATTGCACAAAAATTCCGTGTCGTTGGCCCTGAAACATTCACCGTCCTGTTTATGGGATGCATAAAGGATGAAGAGCTGGGCTTCCTACAAGCTCTGCAGGTATGGCTTGCTGCACACATCCTACATCCTATATCCGTACAGTGCACACTTACCTGGGAATTATGTCTCACACTTCCGACATGATGAGATGCGCAAAAACATTGAGGAATCATGGAGCAACTGTTCATTTTACTAATACAGATATTTCTTGCTGCAGTATTTCTGCTGAAGTGACGATGGGGCATGCCGGCTGAGGGTGGGACTCTTGGATTCTCTGATGACTCTGTTGGGCTCGGTGCACATTACGTTTGTGGCCATTGTTGGGCGCATACACATAGAAGGTGCGTGCCCCCTAGTGGCCACTGTCAGGATGGATGATGAGGCATCCGTCCACTATTGGGACCCATTGTAAAGAAATGTATACCACATTGCAGAGGTCGCTCTACATTTTTTACAGAAGAGTAAAAATCCTCCTCATAGTATTTTTCAGGAGTATTTTTAGCCAGTCTTTGAATATTAGAGAAGAGGCTGCAACCTGTGCTTTGCTCTACCGCTTCACCATCTTTGACGTATATTTACGTCAAAGGTCGTGTCCCTGCCTTTGATGTGATCTTGCACACCGAGTCCACATATTTCCCTGCACATGATGACTGATTTAATCAACCATCATGTGCCTTTAATAGCTGCTGATGTACTGTTGCTCCGCCTGCTGCTATTAACCAATCACTGACAGCGGGATTTAACGCACGTCGGCTGGAAGCGCGTCATACATCCTGCCACGTGATTGTGGGGCACCGATGGGTTGTCATGACAGCTGGGGGTCTGCTGATGACCTCCCATACATGTCATTATGACCCTCCTATGGGCCGGCGTTCATAGAAGATGGTGATTTCTGCTATAGATAGCAGTGTATGTACAGCACAAGCGATCAGACGATCGCCGCACCAAGTCTCCTAATTAATCTGATCAGTAAACATTGTAATGGGGAAAAAATCAAAATGCCAGAATGACGTTTTTTTGGCTGCCACAGCATTGCAGTAAAGTGCAACATCAAAGTGGTTGCAGGGAGTATCTATATATATAATCGTCTTATCCCATCTGTCTGTCTGTCTGTCTGTCCAGGAAATCCCGCATTGCTCATTGGTCCGCCAGCGGCCAATCAGCGCCGCGGGATTTCTGAAAAAAGATGGCGGCCGTTAGCAGCTCATCTGCGGGACGGAGCTCAGCGGCGATGCAGCCGGGAGATGACCGGCGCGAGGTGCTCATCTCCCGGCCGGTACCAGCAGAAGGACCCCGACCGCCGGACCCATCTGCGGGACGGAGATGCAGCCGGGAAATGAGCGGCGCGAGGCGCTCATCTCCCGGCCGGTATCAGCGGAAGGACCGCCGGCGCCTCTGACCTCCATGCAGAACGGAGGACAGGGGAGCGGCGCTGCGGGTCGGGATACTTCTCCTGCGAGCGCCCGCTATGTCCCGGGTTCTCGCAGCGGAAGTAGCCGCAGAGGCAGCGCCGGTCCTCACCAAGACGATTCGATGATTGGTCGCGGTCTTCGGACCCGACCAATCACTGATCTTAGCGCAAAAGTTAAACATCGCTGTGCTGATTGGTCGCCGACGCTGCCCGCGACCAATCACCGATTTTTAACACAAATGTCTGGACCTCTGTAACACCATGCGGATACTGTGGGGACATCAGCGGCTAGGGTGTGAAGAGAGGACCGGGGAGCGGCGCTGCGGGTCGGGATACTTCTGCTCCGAGCGCCCGCTCATGTCCACCGGTCCTCACTAATACGATTACGCTCCCTGCTCCTCACCAATACGATTTGCGGATTGGTCGCGTGCGGAGAGCGCGACCAATCAGTGATCTTGGCGCTAAAGTTAAACACCGCTCTGCTGATTGGTCGCGGCCGCTGCCCGCGGCCAATCACCAATTTGGGCGCTACATTTAAATAGCCGCCACGACCAATCACCGATCTTACCGCCACTTTTAAACACTGCTGTGCTAATTGGTCGCGGACACCAGCCGCGACCAATCAGCGAGCTTGGCGCAAAATTTAAACAACGCTCTGCTGATTGGTCGCGGACACCATCCGCGACCAATTAGTGAGATTGGCGCCAAATTTAAACAGCGCTCTGCTGATTGATTGCGGTCGCTGGCCGAGATCAATCAGCAGTATTGGCGCAAAATGTAAACAACGCTCTGCTGATTGGTCCCGGACTCGTCCAATCAGCGAGATTGGCCCCAAATTTAAACAACGCTCTGCTGATTGGTCGCGGACTCCAGCTGCGACCAATCAGCGATTTTGCCGCCAAATTTAAACACCGCTCTGCTGATCGGTCGCTGGCCGAGATCAATCAGCAGTATTGGCGCCAAATTTAAACCTCACTCTGCTGATTGGTCGCAACCACTGGCCGCGACCAATCTGCGTTTTTTGTGCCAAATTTAAACAACGCTCTGCTGATTGGTCGCGGTAGCCGGCCGCGACCCATCAGCATTATTGGCGCCAAATTTAAACCCCGCTCTGCTGATTGGTCGCGGCCGCCAGCCTCGAACAATCAGCGAAATTGGCGGCAAATTTAAACAACGCTCTGCTGAATGGTTGAGGCCGCCGACCGCGACCAATCATCGATTTTGGCGCCCAATTTAAACAACGCTCTGCTGATTGGTCGCGGCCGTCAGCCGCGATTAATCAGCGATTTTGGCGCCAAATTTAAACCCCGCTCTGCATCTTTCTGCTGTTTGGTCGCGGAAGCCGGCCGCGACCAATCAGCAGTATTCTCGCCAAATTTAAACACCTCTATGCTGATTGGTCGCGGTCGCGACTAATCAACGATTTTGGTGTCAAATTTAAACACGCTCTCCAGTCCTCACTAACATGGCTTGCTGATTGGTCACGGCCGCCGCCCGCGACCGATCAGTGAGATTGGCGCCAAATTTAAACAGCGCTCTGCTGATTGGTCGCGGCCGCCATCCTCGACCAATCAGCGAGATTGGCGCCAAATTTAAACAACGCTCTGCTGATTGGTCGAGACCGGCGACCGCGACCAATGAGCAGAGCGATGCAGAGCGTTGTTTAAATTTTGCGCCAAAATCGCTGATTGGTCGCGACCGGCGGCCTCGACCAATCAACGATTTTGGCGCCATATTTAAGCAACGCTCTGCTGATTGGTCGAGGACGCCGGCCGAGATCAATCAGCAGAGCGTTGCTTAAATTTGGCGCCAAAATCGTTGATTGGTCGAGGCCGCCGGTCGAGATCAATCAGCAGTATTGGCGCAAAATTTAAACACCGCTTTGCTGATTGGTCGAGGCCGGCAACCGTGACCAATCAGCGATTTTGGTGCAAAATTTAAACACAGCTCTGCTGACTGCGCCCGGTCGGCCGCATACCTATTCTAGAATACCCGATGCATTAGAATCGGGCCACCATCTATTATATGGATATGTAGCTCACAAACTCCTAAATATATGATGTTTTCATTTACAATGTATCTAATTTATACATGTATATAGAGAGTACTGAGCATGGATTTGTAAGGTTTCATAACTTCCATGCTAGACAAAATTCTATAAAATAAATAATTTGACAATTCTTTCATGGCCGGAGGTGATAATAAACTGATATAACAGTGTACACTAGTAATTAGAATTCCCTGGGCTCGGGTGTAAGAGGCAATATTCCTGATGATCAGGGTCCCGTGTAGGGACGGTCACTGCTGTATACCATCTAGTACAGAGGTACAGAAGCTGGCGGCGCTCCCATAACCTCCGGGCTGCTGGATTCTATCAAACATCTCCATGTTATTCTGTATACAGTTATATTCTTCTTTCCATCACAATGCGGTGGGATATCACTACAATATGCCAACATGGTGTGATTAGTGGAGGGCGGCTGTCAGTATCCCCCGACTTTAGAATTAGATTGAATAATCCTTCAAAGGGGGTGTACAAAGTTTAAAAGATATCTCCTATCCATAGGATAACTTCCCGATGGATGGGGTCTGACTGCTGGGAGCCTCACCAATCCTGAAAACTGGGGATTTGAAGAGTCCTTTGTGACTGATGTGATGGTCGATCAGTGCTGCACCATACATTCTCTATGGGACGACTGAAGCTCTGTGCTTGGCTGGTCTTCAGCACTCCCATTAAGAATGAACGGAGCAGTGCGTATACTCAACCACCACTCCATTTGCGGCACCCTGCTACAACAGGTACCACAGGACCCAGGGTGCATGGATGGACTTCTCCACAAGAGGCCCTCACTACATACAAACACCTCCACCCTTCCACCTCATACCACCAGAGGGAGCCCGTTAGGGATATATATATATGGAGGGTGGAGCCAGGCAGTTCAGTCAGAGTTAGTAGTCAGACTGAGAGAGTCTGAAAGCGTGCTGACGCTGAGAGCAGCGAAGACGCGGCGCGTCTGCTGCTGGGTTCTGAGGGCCACGAGTGTGGCCGACGGTAAAGAGGAGAGATGAGAGGAGTTGAGGGGGCAGAGGAGCATCACAAGGCTCACCCCAAAGATACAAACCGGACACCGGGTCCGCGCCTACAGGGTCCTTTATACCCAGTAGGGACCACCGGCATTCCAGGAGGACTACAAGTCCCTGGCAGACCTGAAGCTAGACCCATTACAGGACCAGGAACCATGATGGCCCCGACGACCAGGGATAGTGGTTGCCAGCAGAAGGTCCTACTACTGAGCGACAGGTGAAGGAACAGCACGACACATAAGCTAGGCCCAGTTGCAGGCTGGCCAGGAGCATACAGAGAGGCAGACACGGACCAGGAGGCCTTATACCCGCTCACTGGGGAGAAGTCCTGAAGTGCACCCATCCTACTGAGTACCCTGGAGCGTACCTGACATCCGCACCAGTAAAGGTATTGAAGCGAATCCCCTGTCTCTGTCAGTTACTCCTGCTGCGCCATCCCGCCTGCACTACAAGTCCCAGCATCACCACCCACCAAACTCCACACTGCCCCGGGGGCCCACTGCACCTGTGGGGAGCAGAAACACCTCAGCTGCCATCCCATCACCCCCCTGGAGGTCTGAAGCAGCGCTGGTAATCATTACCAAGTACCACAGGTGGCGTCACAAACTGTTTATTTATTTTATCCAAGTTTCAATCCCCTTTTTCAAGAGTGACCCCAGTGTACGGGCCCAGGAGCCGACCACCGCGACATCCCCAAAACCAGGCAAAGGCCCGGGTACCGAGTCGTCCCCATCCCCTGGGCGCGTCGTACTCATCGTCTGTGGGACTGCCAGAACTAGTGGAGCGCTGCTCTTGGCTATTTTTGGGCAGTCCTATAGACAGTGAATGGAGGGGAGGCTGAGCATGCTGCCTGTTCTTGGGTTTGCTAGGGGTTCCAGCAGTCAGACCCTCAGTGATCAGTAAGTTATCCCCTAACCTTTGGATAAGAGATGATTTTCTATTTTGGCAATAACCCTTTAATTGCATCCATGTGGTTATTTTCCCCCTATCCTGTCCACCTTTATTATGTCCGTTATTCCCTCTGGTGGTCAGTGCAGCCATGTAGTGTATGTCTGTACTACTCAGGCTCTGGGGGCCGGAGCGTGCAGCTACAGAGCAACCTGCTCCACATCACTGCCAGGAGGGGAGATTTATTGCTGTGTAGTTAGTCCAGGTGGTGCCGACAAGTAGAGGGAACAAGTTCTGGCAATCCTGCCAAAGGAGCACAGTTATTCCTGCACCGGACCTGCATCTCCGGTGTGCGGCGGCCGGGAAGGTGCCCGCTCTCCTCAGGGAAGATGCTGACGGCCCGCAGGCACATACCCGTCCTTGTGCCAATGCACAGGAGATAAAGCAGGACATTTATCTAAGTAGAGATGTGGCGTCTCCCACCCGCCTGTCATATTTGTAGATGACGCGTGGCGGAGGGCAGAAGCCGGGGTAGGACTCCTGTCCGGCTGCAGAAGTCTCATGTGTAGTGATACTCATGTGACTTTTCTAAAAGCATAAATCGGCCCGCAGAGGTGTCAGCGACGCTGGCTCAGACGTTACTGTGAGCGGAATAACAAGGCTTTGGTAACAGTTTCACCTCTTTATATTGTATTAGCTCCTTTACTTAGTCCTAGTTCAGACTGGTCTAAGAGATCGCCTGCTGATTCCTTTCTTGCGATTCTGATAGGAGATTTCTGTTAGAAGTTTGGCGCAAGGCTAGTGATTAGACTGGCTAGTGATTAGACTGGCTAGTGATTAGTCTGGCCAGTGATTAGACTGGCTAGTGATTAGACTGGCTAGTGATTAGACTGGCCAGTGATTAGACTGGCTAGTGATTAGACTGGCCAGTGATTAGACTGGCCAGTGATTAGACTGGCCAGCGATTAGACTGGCTAGCAATTAGACTGGCTAGTGATTAGTCTGGCTAGTGATTAGTCTGGCTAGTGATTAGACTGGCTGGTGATTAGACTGGCTGGTGATTAGACTGACTAGTGGTTAGACTGGCCGGTGATTAGACTGGCTAGTAGATAAGGATTTTGTGCCAGATTTTTAGTAACAAAGGGAATACAGCGGTCGGCCACTTTAGGTGGACTGTTACAGTAGGCAGCATGCTGATAAGTTATTTTTTGACGTTTTGCATGATTTTCGCTGTCTTCGGTTGGCATATCCCCCCCCTTCCCAACGGCACTTCCATCTGCAACCTGTAACGGCCAGTCGGAATACCCGTGCTGGCATCGGGGTCTTATTGCATGGGTAGGCGCTGTGGCATTGGGGTCTTATTACACGGGTAGGCGCGCTGGCATCTGGGTCTTATTACAGGGGTAGGCGTGCTGGCATCAGGGTCTTATTACATGGGTAGGCGCACTGGCATCGGGGTCTTATTATACTGGTAGGCGCACTGGCATCGGGGTCTTATTACACGGGTAGGCGCGCTGGCATCGGGGTCTTATTACACGGGTAGGCGCGCTGGCATCGGGTCTTATTACACGAGTAGGCGCGCTGGTATCGGGGTCTTATTACACGGGTAGGCGCGCTGGTATCGGGGTCTTATTACACCGGTAGGCGCGCTGGCATCGGGGTCTTATTACACGGGTAGGCGTGCTGGCATCGGGGTCTTATTACACGGGTAAGCGCGCTGTTCGGAGACAATGGGAAAACCAGTGGGCAAGGCTTCACAGATACAGAAAATAGCACAGAATTTACTAGTAGAAGTTGCCTATTTATTATGTAGACACACGTTTGGAAATGACATAAGTAGATGGCCCAAGCCCTCCACAAAGCTTTTCATCCTGGAGGGCACCGGCTTTACCAATGTGACCCTCTGACATATGGGAGCATCATTATAATAGGATACTGCCATTACATGCCAGCTAGTCCGTGTCCAGTTACTGCTTTCTCTGTGACGGGGTGTACATATTTGCGTGAATGTAATGTGGATAGTGACTGTATACGCCATCTTGTGCTTCAGGTCTGGAGGCAGATGCGGCACATGGGGGTAAAGCCGGATGTAATCACCTATAACCTGCTTCTTTGTGCCCCCCGAGACTGTGGGATTGGAGACACCGCTGACGCTCTACATTTACTCACGCACTCTAAGGAACTGGCAGCCCTGACTTTAAGTGCAGGAAAAGAGAAGCAAGACAGGAAAAGCCAGCAAGTGAAGAAAGGAAAGGATAGTCCTGGAGAGGTGGGCAGCCCATGCTCCTGGGCCATTCCTCAATTCCAAGTGGCAACTATGGCACAGCTGAGGACTTGGCAGGCTCACAGGCACTGGCTGTGGTGAGTACGGCTGACCATTTTCCCAGCGTGCCCTCTTTTGATGCCAGTAATGTGCCAAACCTCCTGGACCTGTCTGTAAATACGGGAAAAATTGTGTCACTTGTAAATGTCAATACCCCATCTGACCGATTGGCAGTGATTGGCGGCTTAGGGGGCGTTCTTCAGAAGATGAAAGAAGACAACGTCTGTCCTACAATAAAGACCTTCACCCTCCTAGCGGCAGTCATGAGAGCAGAAGTGGGGTCAGAATCTGCCGTCCGGGCCACTATGGACGCCTACGGAGTACAGCCAGATCTCACCTTTTTTAACACTTTGGTGTTGAAGAGGAGTAAAACTCTGAAGCTGCAGTTGGCTTTGGTAAGGGAATGGTTTTTATTTTATCATTTAAATGTTAAAAAGCCATCATAAAATAATTAACACGGCTTGTGAGAAGATCCACGCTATCTGACAGTAAAGAGGCTGAGGTACAGTAGGTGAATGATGTTACCGCATTGTGGGATTATATTTGCTGCATGAAATCATTTGTAAAGCGTGTGACAGATCTGCCTGACTTTTTATATATATTTTTTTCTTAAAAGTGAATACCTTTTTTTTTTTTTACTATGGCTTTATAACGATCCAAAGCAAATGGTTCTGTGTGACCCACTACTACTCAGGTAGCGTTAGCCCTCCCTGGGAAAGGTGTACTTGGACGACGGGCCGGTGGAAGAGGGGGATGCAGTCCCGGCCTTGACCCGGTCTGTGCCCAGGGCGCACACATTAAAAATATGGGCTAGCAGATGAGTGGTTATTTGTCGACTACGCCACCTGTGGTTCCCGGTGATTACCACCAGCGCTTGGGCACTGAATGCCCGCCTGCTTCATCCCAGCATAGGATTTTGTGCTCAGGGAGGTGATTGATCGTAGCGCTATTATGTGCAGGAGGGATACTTACAGCATGAAAGGGTTTTGTATTTATTTATACCCTGAATAGTACTTTTTGTGGTATGTGAGTATATAGTATTTGTTAGCTCAGATATTCTATATGGGCTTCATTTATGTTTGGGACTCTTTGTATTTTTCAATATATACTCTGCTGTAGTAGGCACATATTTCCCTCTTCATCTTTCTGGACTATAGTACACCTCCTTGTATACTAATGTCAGGCAGTCATAACTAATTTGCATGTGTACGATATTGATCACCAGGGATAATACTGGCACTTGTATTATGGTACTGCTTGTTCTGTTGTAACTAGGGATGTTTTTTTTGGAGCAGGTGGGCTTCAAATTAGTGGGTAACCCCACTATATTGATTTTACTTGTGTTTTAGCAATTTGGGTTTTTTTACGTTGTTTGTATGTATTTATATTTGTAATGAATAAAATTTATTGTCACTTATTATAACGTTTGATAATTTATTGAAGTATTGCTGGGTGATCACTGCTTCATAGCACACCTCTTTTCCCTTTTTTCACGTACCACCAGCGCTGCGTCAGTCCTCTGAGGCGGGTGTCGTGGCAGCTCAGCTGGTACTACTCCCCACAGGCGGAGCAGGGCCTCAGGGCAGAGAGAGAGGAAAGTCTGGAGGTTGGTGGTGTGTGTGCGGTGCCGCGCAGGAAAGGATAACGGAGGCAAGGGGTGAAGTCTTCCAAGCTTTACTCACGTTGTTTCAGTAGTAAGCACAAAGCTTCTCCTTGCTCCTCACGGCGCGCTGCGACCACCAGGAAGGGGTTCAGCACACTCCGGGTAGTTTAGGTGCACTTAACGAGACCCCTGGACCAGAATGTTCCTCTCCTTGGTGAGTTCTCCCATTAAGTCTCCTCCTGACTGTGTGTGTGGTATGAACTTGGTGAAACGCCGGTTCCCGCTGCATCAGCGCAGTTTAAGGGATACGGGTGGCGTACTCCGCTCCGTCCATATCCCCCTTAGGGATCCAGAAGGCCTCTGGGCTTTTCCGACTGAGACGTGAAGTAACAGAGTCAGATATCGGGGGCCGGTACCCCTCTTGCAGCAGGAATCCCTCTGACTAGGCCAGAGTAAGAAATACAGGTGGTGTATGCTGCTCCGTCCGTATCCCCTGGGATCCTTTTGCCTGTGGAGCTTTACTCCTCCGCTCCCCTCCAGGCCTTCTTAGGTAGGGACCTTGACCAGGTAGAGACAGCGGTTAACTCTAACCCACTCCTCACCTCAAGCCCAGAGTACGAGGACCGTGTATCTTCAACAAGCTGCAGGTTCCAGCAGAAAGCCACTATCAGCGATGAAGATCACAATCAAAGACCTTGAACCTAAGATGGCCGTGTATTAAATATGTATCAGTAAGTGTAACCTAAAAGTGTGTCCTCCACCCTCACCCACTACATGGTTCCCCCTATCTTTGGTCTCCCCCCCATCTCCTCTATCCTGGCTGGGGCAGCACCCTGGTGCATATAAGCCCCCCACAGGACAGGAGTGGTGTAGTGTTGAGTGCTGAGGCTGGGTCCCGTGTGGTGCTCCATCCTTACCTCGGAGAGGAGATACCACACCTCGATCTGAGGTGCAGTACCCCTGTGGCGACTGAACCCTCTGGGACGCCACAGTTCCAACCGATTCATATAGAAACTACACTTTTTTATATCGGCCTAATTGTTTCTAAGCATGGCTTTGAAAGAAGGGGCATGGCTTTGAAAGAAGGGGCATGGTTTTGAAAGAAGGGACATTGCTTTGAAAGATGGGCATGGCTTTGACAGAAGGGGCATGGCTTTGACAGAAGGGGCATGGCTTTAAATACAACAGCATGCACTAAATTGTTTGAAAATTGGGGGGCAAAAAAAGTGATGCAAGGCAAGCCAGCAAAAGAGTCTAAAGTATGACAAATTTTCTCATTTACATGTCCATATTTAACCACGTACATGGAAAAAATGGCCCTGGTGTCAGCAGTGTTCCGTGTGTCATCAGTGTTTGGTCTGTGGGTCCGTTTTTCCCATCAATGTTTGACGGATGGATAAATAAATCCTTGAATTACAGAGCTTCTCCTATTCTTTGCCATCCGGGTGCTGAATGTTTTTGCACAGACCCATAGACTTGTATCGGCTCTTTTCATCTGTGATATCGGAAAAAGACAGACAGACGGACATGTGAATAGCACCATAGATTATACTGGGTATGTGATGTATCCATGAAAAAAAGGGATAAACCTCCACGTGCAACATGATGTGTGAATGAGGCCTTTTGCTTTTTCTGGCCGCACCATCAAGGAAGATTTCCTCCATTTGTGTTTTTGGTCTGTGTGATGTCCATGTCACCCAGTGTAATATTCCACATGAATGGATTGACCACCAGACTGTGGGGGAATAATGGCTACAGGCGCTTATCTCATCCATCCGTTTTTTTAATGAGATATAACCGTAGATTTCAAAGGCTGCACAACAATCAGACACAATCCGTGTGGCAGGTATGTTTTACCGGACGCACTGCATAGATTACATAGGAAAGTGTGTCTGGCCTTCTATTAGGTTTTTTTTTAGTTATGGATGACAAATGGACGCTGGACGGATCAAAAATGGCCTTTTTTTCCCCTGAACACAAAGCATTGTGCTTGTGTGAATTTGCGCTTCGGCAGGGAATTGTGCCCTGAGCCTATATGAAGGCGTTTTGTGCGCTGCCGCCAAAATGCAACATTCAGTTGGACGCAGCAATATTTTATGTGTGAATACTGTTTAATACAGATTTTAGCATTTCCCTTTTTCTGAAAATGCGTCGGGCCTCATGCAGAAACAAACTTTTTGTCGAAACGGACAGTGATACCCATAACAACCAATCAGAGCTCTTCTTTTATTGCCCTGGTAAAATGAAACGTGGCATCTGGTTGGCTGTCATGGAGAACACTGACACATTCTGAAACTTAGTGCAGATTCTTCCACACTTCATGCCACACGTACAGTGTAAAAACTGATCGTCTGAATGGTCTCTTTACAGCAGCTGTTGCCTATGATGGCACAGAGAGGCATTGCACCAAACATCCATACCTTTTGCAATCTCGCTAGGGCATGCCTTAAAGAAAAGATGGTGTACAGCTCCTGGAAGACATGGCGGTAATGACATTGCTGGTTTACATAGTTTATTTAGTGTCTTTTTTTTTTTTTTTACTCCTACTTGATAAAGTCTAGAAAATAATGTCATTTTTAAACTGATTTGCCTTTTTATAGAAAACAAGTGACAAGGATCTTTTTGCATATCTGATCGGTAACTTGTTTTACAGATTTGTGGATTCCATCCAAATATCAATGTATACAGCACATTGATTAATGCGGCCATAAAGAGGTTAGATGACGTCTACTTGACCAATATTCTGCGGGACATGAGGAACAGAAACGTGGCTCCTAATGAAGTGGTGGTCCGTCAGCTGGAGTCTGCAGCACAGTACCCACTAAACTTTGATAAAGTGAGTATACGATCTGATAAAACCAATAATGGAGGCTGGTGAAGAGGAGGGAATTCGCCTCCATGTGGGTAAAAATGTGTTGTTTTTTATCAAAATGGAAAATTGTATTCGATAAAAATACTCCACACCACACACCATCAACCAAGAAGTCCAATAACTAGTAATAGATTAGAAACAAGCGTTTGAAGACTTTTCCTGTTGTGAACATGATCCTTTAAGTTAAAGGGAACCTGTCACATTGGATAACGCTATTAACCTGCTGATGTAGGGTTAATCTGCAGGGTAATACCATTAGGAAGTGCTTGGCCACTATACTGAATGTGTAGCACATGGGAGTAAATTAACTTTATTCCTCCCGTGAGCCACTGACAGGTGGCTCTGCACTGATGTACTGTAGAGCTAGCTGTCAGTCAAAGGGCTGGGGCGTGCTTACAACCATTGCTTACTGTGTACAGATTGGTGACACTGTCTGAGCACTAACTCTCAACTCTAGCTAGATTCTAACTACTGACTGAGCTGCCTGGCTCCACCTTCCCTTTATATATCCCTATCTGGGCTCCCTCTGCTGGTAAGAGGTGGAAGGTGGAGGTGTTTGGATGTAGTGAGAGCCTCTTGTGGAGAAATCCAATCATGCACCCTTCTAGGTTCTGTGGCACCAAGCGCAGCAGGGCGCCACATATACAGTTATAGGTTAAGCAGTGAGTCTAATGGCTGGCCATATTTAGGAAAAACCCCACTAAGAAATTAAAGACACATACAGCAGGGCCACAGTAATGACAAATTCCCATTAGAAAGGAGAGAGTCTCCCATAGTGTTGGCCTATGTAGTGAATGCAAGGGCTGCCAAAAATTTGGAGGCACTTCTATGCCCCTTGGAAGAGACGTGGAGGAGGACCTCATAAAAAATGTTCCCATGAGAAAGGAGCGGGCCTCCTATACTTGTAATGCCCATGCACTAAGTGTATGGGCTGACAAACATTCTCCCCTGGGGGGTATACATGTACATACTGTATAAAACATTTTTTTTACGGGCATCATAAACACTCCTTCAAAAAAATTCTGTGGGTGTTGCATCACGGACCACGGTCACCCTGGTGATATGGTGGTGGAAGATGAGGAGAAGGAGGAGGACAAGAGCAAATAGTCAAAATCAGGAAGTGTATACCCATGTGTGGGTGTGAAAAGGTGCATGGGAATACACCTCCCAAGAAAAGACACTGGATTTGAGTTTATGTTACGCTGCTATTATTCGGTGGTGTTGAGAAGTCTGGCCCAATCTAGCACTTGTTCATTTTTATAAGAGTCAGCCTGTCAGCATTTTCAGTTGACAGGCGGATGCGCTTATCAGTTATAATTCCACCAGCGGCACTAAAAACCGGCTCTGATAAAACGCTGGCGGCAGGGCAGACCAGGACCTCCAAGGCATAGAGACCCAATTCATTCCACATATCCAGCTTGGATACCCAATAATTATAAGGCACAGCGGAATCACAGAGGACGTTGGTACGTTCGGCAAGGTACTCCCTCAGCATCTTCCCAAACTTTGAACTCCTTGTGAGAGTACCCCGCGCCTCAGGCCCTCTGCGATGGGAGGGTCTGAGAAAACTCTCCCAGAACTTTGACAGTGTTCCCCTGCCTCTGCTGGATTGAAGTTGCGTCTCTCTCGCTTGTACTCCTTGGTTGTCCAATGAAGTGTGCCCTCTGCTGCCAGCGTTTTCAGATGGGAATTTTTTTAATAGTGCCGCAACACAGGCCTTCTGGTACAGCCCCATTTTTGCAGGCCTGTCCACCTCAGGAATAAGAGATATAAAGTTCTCCTTGTTGTGTGGGTCTAGAAGTGTCACCAACCATTAATGACTGTCACCCAAAATTTTGAGAATGCAAGGGTCATGGGAAAGGCAGCGTAACATAAACTCAGCCATGCGTGCCAGACTACTAACAGGCAAGACTTCCGTGTCCTCACAAAGAGGATGACTGACCATGCTCTCCTCCTCATCCTCCTCTCTGTCCTCTGGCCATCCACGCTGAACAGACGGTATGACAGCTGTGCAGGTAGAACAGTCTATAGTGCATGAAACTAGCTCCTGTCCTTCCTCCTCCTCCTCCTCTTCCTCATTTTCACCCAATCCACGTTGGGATGAGATGAGGCTTGGCTGTGTGTAATCAACCTATATGGTTCCTTGCTCCATCTCATTGTGCTCCACCTGCAATGCATCCTCTTTGATTGTGAGCAGAGAGCATTTCAGAAGACAGAGAAGCGGGATGGTGACACTAATTATGGCGTCATCTCCGCTCACCATCGTGGTGGAGTCCTCAAAGTTTTGGAGGATGGTACATATGTCTGACATCCAGGTCCACTCCAGAGGTCTTATGTGTGGAGTCTGAACTGAATACTGACGGCCTTATTGATGCTGGTACTCAACAACTGCCCTCTTCTGCTCAAATATCCTTCCCAACAACTGCAGTGTAGAGTTCCAACGCGTGGGGACATCACACACCAGTCTGTGAGCCGGAAGCTGCAAACGCTGCAGAAACACGGCAAGGGCGGCGGAAGCTGTAGCTGACTTTCTAAAATGGGCACAAAGGCGGCGTACTTTAACAAGCAGATCCAGCTGCTCCGGGTAGGATTTGAGAAACCGCTGAACCATGAGGTTAAGCACATGGGCCAGGCATGGTACGTGTGTGAGCTCATCTCGTCTCAGAGCCGCCACCAGGTTCCGGCCATTGTCACACACGACCATGCCTGGCTGTAGGTTCAGCGGTGTGAGCCACAGATCTGCCTGGTCTTTCAGAGCTGTCCACAACTCTTCACCATTGTGCGGTTTGTCATCTAAGCATATTAGCTTCAGCATTGCCTATTGCCGCTTGGCCGAGGCAGTGCTGCAGTGTTTCCAGCTTGCAACTGATGTGGTCATTTCGGAGATGGAGGCTGAAGAGGAGGAGGCTAAGAAGGATGAGGTGCAGGAGCTGTAGACCGTGGGGGCAACCCTGATTGACCTACGGCCCGCAATCCTTGGCGTCGGGAGGATGTGTTCCATCCAAAGTAGTGTTGAGCCACCCCTGTATGTTCGTCGAACACCTTCGAACACTGTTAAAACCAATGGCAGGCAAACAAAAACACATAGAAACACATAGAAAACACATAGAAAACACTTCAAACGTGTCCAAAAGCTGACAAACTGCTCAGAAGACACAACTAACACAAGGAAAAGTGACAAGTACATATAGTCATGCGAAAAGAAAAGAGGTGGAGGAGTAAAAGGAGGGGGAGACACAGATATAGGCATGTCATGACATTCTAAAATCAAGAAAGGCTGGAGAAAAAATCTAAAATCAGCCTACCAACACCCAGACGTCGTGACAAGAAAATTTAAAAAAGAAATATCTTTAGGTAGAATGGCGGTTCAATTCAGAACACTTTCCTTACAAGACGTAGTGGTATCCCCGTTGTGAGTTGTGCCAAAAACAGAACCCAATACATTCGGACTAATCCACCATTTGTCATATCCAAGGGGCAGGTCCGTAAACGACAACATCGACGCGGAACCAAGTACAGTAGTATATACTGTACATCCTTTGACAAGGCAATCAGGCGGATCAAGAAGTTGGGAAGGGTCACCCTAATGGCCAAAACAGACATAGATGCGGAGTTCCGATTACTTACTACCTGTGCCTCCGAATAGTGTCCACCTATTGGGCTGCTTCTGGGAAGGAGCATACTATATAGATCGCTGTTTGCCCATGGGGTGCTCCAGATCCTGGTCACTATTGGAGGCGTTTAGTTGCTTCCTCGAATGGGTTGTAATGGACGTTTCTAAGGGGGCACATATTATCCATTACCTCGACAACTTCTTATGTCTGGGCCCAAAAGATTTGCCACAGTGTGAATACACGTGGTAGTCCACCTGTGAGAAGGAGAGAGCTGGAGGGAGAGCGGACACCACAGAGCCGAGGGGTTAGATGGAGAATGAAAGAAGGAAAGAGGGCGAGGGAGGTAAGGGAGTACAGTGGAAGGCCGACCTGAGCTCACCCACGTTCCTGCTGGACGGGGAACAGCCCTGGGAAGAAAAGCCGCTTGCGCATCCCTTTGAGGTTACGGGAGCGAGCGGGCAGAGGGACTACGCTGGAGTGCGAAGCCGACACGGCCAGTCCGTTCCTGCCCATGCGACCTCCGTGTCCCCAGGTTTGTGCCAGAGCCGCGGTGGACCCTGACAGCCAGCCCCCTCTCCCAATACTGGTGTCTGTCCGCTGGTGGGTCGAGCCCAACCACGGTGGGGGGGGGTAACATCTGCAGAAGAAAGACCATCTTCCAGCCAAACTAAGATGTCTACTTCTTTTCGTGGACAATGTGGTACGATCCCTTTCTTACGGACACGCCCATCGCTACAAATTCCAGATGAGGCACAAAAACAGCAGGTGCTTCAACGGATGTCAAGTGCTCCTTCAAGTGGGCTCTCCTCCACCTCAACTTCAACATCACAAATACTCCAGTCCTCAGAGGTGTCACCCCAATCGCACTGGCTTCCTCACAGCTCCCAAGTCTCCAGCTGCCCATCTGAGTATGGGGTAACACAGATGGTTGAGTCTGCACAGCTGTTTACTCATACTATAGCCTGGGAAACGGAGGTCTGCTCCAGAGCTTCTATTAATCCAGACGAGGAAATGATCTGCACTGATGCCCAGAATCTTTGAGTCGGATCCAGGACCAGATGAAGAAGGTTCTGAGCATAATGTAGACCCTCGTTCCCAAACTGTAACTCCTGTTGGTGGAGACAGCGATGAAGACGATGATGAGACTCAAATACCTGATTGGAGCGACAACTTGACTTTTCGGTCAGGGCAGGAAGAGGTTGGCTCTGAGGACGATGGGTGTGACAACACACAGGGTGATGATGACGAGGTTGGAGATCCCACTTACTGTCAACCCACAGTCAGCCAGTCGATGAGGTCAGCAGAGGAGGTGGAGGAGAATGTGACTAGCCCAAGGGATGGGGATGACTCGGTACCCGGGCCTTTGCCTGGCCTTGGGGATGTCGCGGTTGTCGGCTCCCGGGCCTGTACCCTGGGGTCACTCTTTAAAAGGGTGGATAATTGTTACTTTTATAAGAGTTCGTGACGCCACCTGTGGTATCTGGTGAGAAGCCCCAGCGCTGCAGCAGTCCACTGAGGCCGGTGATAAGGCAGCTCGATGGTATAGCTCCCCACAGGTTAAGCTAGGCCTCAGGGCAGCTTATGCAGGGGGAATGCCGGACAGGCGAGACCCAGCTGGGTCAGAGCAAGAATGGGAACGGACACGGTAGTCACTTCAGTACCTTTTACTGGTGGAAATTCAGGCACATCCGGGAGCACTGTAGGGTGAAGGGTGCATATCAGGATCCTACCCAATGAGCGGGTGTAGGGCCTCCTGTTTCTTGCCTCTGCGTAGTAAGTTTCTGACCTGCCTGGAGCTAGGCCTAACTTTGTCTCTGTCCTGCGATGGCTGACCTTGTGGTAGGGCCTTGTCTTGGAGTACACGCTCTCAGTATGCGGGGCCTAAGCGTCTCCTGGCTCTGTTACGTATCAGCACCTTAGCAATCCTGGGACTTGTAGTTCTCCAGGGATTCCGGTTATGCCTTACTGGGTCATAGAGATCCCGGTAAACTCGGATCCGGTGTCCGGTAAAGCTTTGGGGTGAGCTGGTTAAGCTCCTCTGCCCCCTATGTACTAACTCTCCACTCGCCTTCGGCCTACTCGGGCCCTCACTAAGCTATACACACTAACGGCAGAGCTTGCCGCGCTTCACCGATCTTATGGCACCGGCACACCTTAAGCTCTAACTGGGCTCCCTGAATCTAGCTAGCAGGAGCCTCGTGCTCCACTGCTGAACTATTAACTGAGTTCTCTAGACTGGACTGAGCTCCACTGCACACTGACCTCTCTTAGGCTTCTCTACTGCAGGAACTCTTCAGACGAACTGAACTGCCTAGCTCCACCTTCCCTATTTATATCCCTAACGGGCTTCCTCTGCTCGGCTGATGTGGAAGGTGGAGATGTGTGAATGTTTATGGGGGCCTCTTGTGGAGGATTCCATCAATGCACTCTTTTAGGATCTGTGATACCAAGCGCAGCTGGGCGTCACAGATGCTATTGACGACGAGGTTAGGTTGCGCCTTACTGGACAGAGACGGAGTACTGGAAGCACGTCAACTACTGCATCCTCAACCACAACTCTGCCTCTGACCAGAAGTCGTGGTGGCTGTTCAGGTCGCATGGGCTCTAAGCCTTGCATAGCCTGGGCATTTTTTCAGATCGATAAGGATGACCCAACTCGTGTTATCTGTAATATTTGTCACCAAAAGCTAAGTAGAGGCCAAAAAATCCATAGTTTGAGTACTTCATGCATGAAAAGTCAAATGGATATGAAGCATAAGTTGCAGTGGGAAGCTCACTGTGCTACAATGCAGCCTAGCGGGCTGGGCCAACCACCGTCTGCCCCATCTTGTGCATCCGCGGCCTCTTCATCATCTGTGACTGGGGGGTCAGCAGTCACATGTTTTTGGACGCAGACCTGCCAACTCTTTACCCGCAACAGCCAGTGTGATTGGCAGGTCATCATTTAATTTGGAAGTGGAAACACCAGCTGGTGTTGAGCGCTCTCAGACATCAAGAGCACCACCTTTGGATCAAGGCAACCTAACTTTTCTGCCTGCATCTTCCTCACAGACCGGCAGTTTGCTGGGGACACCCTTCTCAACCTAGTCTATGCACAACAGCCAGCCCTCGGTCCCTCAGATGTGGACAAGTAAAAGACCATTTCCTCCTAGCCATGACAAAGCTAAGAGGTTGAATTTCACCATCTGCAAGCTGTTGGCTACAAAAATGCTGCCTTTCCGCCTGGTGGACACAGAGGATTTTCGAGACCTTATGTCCGTCGCAGTGCCCCAGTACCAGATGCCCAGTCGGCACTACTTCTCAAAGAAAGGTGTGCCTGCGCTACACCAGCATGTCGCACACAACATCACTGCTTCTTTGAAAAACTCTGTGTGTGATAGGGTGCATTTCACCACAGACACTTGGACGAGTAGGCATGGACAGGGGCGTTACATGTCGCTGACAGGGCACTGGGTAACTATGGTGACAGCAGGACAAGGGGCTGCTGTCCAAGTCTTGCCGTCCCCACGAGTTGTGCGTCAATCCTCTTTATCTAGAAGTTCCTCCACTGCTTCTGCCTCCTCAGCCTCCTCTCGGTCCTCCACCTGCACCCAAAGCCTGTCTGGTAATGCCACCCGCTTTCTAACTGCGCAGAAGGAATCTTGCACACCTCCTTACGATGCTGGCAGCAGGACTCAACGGTATCAGGCGGTGTTTACTTTGAAATGTCTGGGAAATGTGAGTCACACAGCTGAGGAGTTGTGGTCAGCTCTGTAGACCCAGTTTCATGAATGGTTGTCTCCACTGGACCTGCTACCAGGTAAGGCTGTGTGCGACAATGCTGCAAACCTGGGTGCGGCCCTTCGCCGGGGCAATGTCACACACGTGCCTTGTATGGCTCATGTGTTGAACCTGGTTGTCCAGCAATTTTTAGCCCACTATCCCGGACTAGATGGCTTTCTGCAGAGGGCACGGTCGCTGTGTGCTCACTTCCGCCGTTCGCAGCTCAACAACTTACGTCTCTAAAGAAGTCGTTGGGCCTGCCAGTTCACCGGCTGAAATGCACATGTTTCAGCGACTGTGGCAGCACCGACAAGCCCTGGTGCAATACGTTCTGACGTATAGCCTGGGCAAACGAGATCCAGAGGTGGGGCAAATCACGCTGCAGGAGTGGTCTCAGATCAGGGACCTATGCACCCTTCTGCACAGTTTTGAAATGCGACGAAGATGTTTAGTGCTGACGATGCCATTATCAGCATGACTATTCCGGTGATTTACATGCTGGAGGACACGTTAAACAGAATTCGGAGTCAGGTGGTGGGACAAGAGGAGGTGGAGGAAGTAGAGGAGGAGTCGTATGCGGAAGGGATAACATCTCCAAGGTCCAGACGGTCGGCAGCACCAAGGCGGCAGGCATGGGAGGGTGGGAGAGAGGGATTAACCAGGGCGCAAGGTAGCAGCCAAACTGTTGAGGAAGGTGCAGGAGCCGAGGAAGAAGTGGAGGACGAACTGGCGATGGGCATGGAAGACTCATCAGATGAGGGAGACCTTGATCACATCTCTGTTGTGCGAGGTTGGGGGGAGAGGGCAGAGGAAGGAAGCATGATTCTTACCTCGCTATCAACACAACAAGGACTTGTTCCTCCTGGATGCGCAAGACACATGAGTGCCTTCTTGCTGCACTACCTGCAACATGACACTCGGATTGTCAGAATTCGAAGTAATCCCGACTACTGGGTTGCCACACTCTTAGATCCCCGGTACAAAAGTAAATTTGCCGAAATAATTCCTGCCATAGAAAGGGATTCACGCATGCAGGAGTATCAGCAGAGGCTGTTGCAGTATCTTACATGTGCTTTTCCACAAAACATCAGTGGTGCACGTAGTGAATCTCACAGTTCTAACTTGCAAACCGTGGGACTGTCAAGTCTTCATCACTCAAACCGTAACAGTATCACAGTATCTGCTGGTAACAGCAATTTTGTGGAATCGTTTCACCACTTTTTTAGACCATCCTTTGCAAGGCCACAGGAGACAAGAAGTCTGACACATAGTCAACGCCTAGAGAGGATGGTACAGGAGTATCTCCAAGTGAACATCAAAGCCATGACTGTGTCACTGGACCCTTGCTCATTTTGGGCTTCTAATCTGGAAACATGTCCGGAGCTCGCCACTCACGCTTTGGAGATCTAGTCATTCACTGCAGCCAGCGTTCTCTCTGAACGTGTGTTCAGCGCTGCTGGTGGTGTGCTGACAGATAAGCGCATCGGGCTGTCCCCTGAGAATGTAGACAGACTCATGTTCATAAAGATGAACAAATCATGGATCCGCAAGGACTTTTCTACCCCTGTGTCATCCTGGGGAGACTAAAAGCTTGAGGATTTGGTAAAATCACCTCACCAACCGTTTTAAGCAACTCTGGGGCAATTGATGCCACTTAAGTGGTGTCTGTGCCACAATTTTTGGAAAAAATGGAGACTCTTTTTGGAGTCCCCTTGCTGTGTTTTACGTGACGTTGGCATCGTCAATTCCAGGTGGGTTGGGTCGCCCCCCTCTTTTAACCGTAAGAAACTACATACACTATGGCTTGGGGTAACATAGATGGTTGAGTCTGAAGAACTGTTTACTCAGATGTCTGCTCCAAAGCTTCAGTGTCTGCTAATCAGCGTAGTAGCCCAGCTCTGAAGCAAGCTACACCGCCTGTGTATCTAATAAGAATTTTTAACTGCATCTAGCCTAAGCAGACTGTGGGGACCCCCGACCAAATACAGATGCTCAGCCCCCCTACCGCCCCCCTTTCCTTGACAATACAATAATGTAACTCTTACAACTGGATGGGTGAGGATCGGTCACAGCTTTATTAACTCTTTTTACTCATTCCATTAGAAAGGCATTTTATTTCTAAAATAATTCAGCTTGTTGCAGCATGCCCTGTGTCTCCACATGGGCATGTTGGTCAACAAGTGTAACTCTCCAACATGTCCTTTCTATTTCCAGGCCACGAAGGATCCTGCGTACTCGTATGCAGGACTCTGACCCCCATCCATCACTCTTAACGCTTGTTCCACTCCGTCCTGGAGTCCTGACAGGAATATGTCCAGTACAATATCCATTAAGTGAACACCATCGGGCCTTATGAGGCCTGCTTTATCTCCTTCCAGTTGTCGGTGTCGTATCACTACACCGCCTCTGTCTCTTCTAAATTTTGCCATCCAAATATTTATTACCCGCCTTGTCCATTCGATGGCCGTGATGTTTTGCGCACCTTGCCATACCGCTATCGGCACAATCTCTGACCATACTATAGTTAGTTTTGTGAAAAATTCTCTGAAGCGCTCAGTGTCCAGTTTCATTACTGCCATTAATTATGCGCTCTTGTGATGACCTAGGTCGTTTCCCCCGGCCTGTATGACTAAGATGACCGGACCTCTTGCCTCTCTCCCTACCTTGATTACCTCCATTAGTACCTGTGGCCATTGCAGGCCTCTAATACCTCTCCAGTTGAAATATGTGTTATGAAATTCTAATTTCCTCCCACCTGGGCGGACTTTCGCCCTTTTTTCTGCCCAATATAAATACGAGTGGCCTATCACCCACACTGTTGGCTTAGCGTCACCTGTAAAAGAAACAAACCACGTTAGGATAACAAGTCCCGTCTTATGTACCTCGCCAAACATGTGTATCGCCATGTCCCTGTCCTCTGAACTTCCGTTTCTGACAGTCCTGCTCTTGCTGCTTCCGTGGCCGCGCCTATGCTCAATGAGTGTGTCCCATAATCTTTCGGGTGGTTCCCTGCCGATGTTAGGCATTTATTAAATATAGCTTGGAACTGGTATCTTGATAATGGCGTTCCATCAATGTGTGATAGGAAGAAATTACTTGTGATCTGATGGTTATATATGTTTTTACTATTGTTACCCGACTCAGTGTACCGTTTGTGGGTTGTAGAAGTACCCAAGTGCCCCTGTCCGCTGGAACCGTTTTCGATTTGCGTATGCGTAGACGTATCGCATTATTGGCTATGACTACGTCCTGCTGTAATAAGCTTCCACTGGTGGTAATTTTGGATTGAGGGACTAATTCGCTTATGCATAGAGCCCCAAAGAAGGCGATCACAAATGCAGTAGACAGTAGTGTTGCTTCAAATTGTGAGTGTCATGTTAATGGTGTTAGGGATATGATGTGAGAAATCAGTTTTAGTGACACGAGACGGGACGTCTACACTCCTGACTTGGCTGACCCCTTTTCCACCCTTTTATGGATTGTCTGATGATGAATCTCTTTGTCACATCTCCCCAATTCAGTAGTTGGAAGTGAAATGCTACTCCGGTCAGACACCGCTGTGCTCACGCCCCTGATATGCCCATCATCATTAGCTGGTGGAGAAATTCTATGGTGACTTGTAATCTGGCTTGTTCACATTGGTCAACCCGTCTGCCTGCTAGTAGTCGTGTCCACTCTTCCCATGCCTTACCGTATGCTTGCCACGTCAACGGGGCAACTGACGCTCTGATTAATGGCATCAACTATTCGCCACTAGATCCCATAGGGAGGGTGGGTAACTATTGCCCTATGGGTGGGCGTTGGGGGGGAGCTCTGTGAAAATCTGCCAATTGAACTGTGATAAAGCGTTAGCAGCAGGGTTAGACCCCTCAGCATCGTGGCTAGCGCGGACCCATACATTGTGTTTTAGGCACAGGAATGCTAGCCGGCGTAGTAGGCCTAGCACGGGGAGAGACGATGATGCCATCTTATTAATGCAGTGCGCTAGGCTGGTGTTTTTTGTTATGAAGCGTATATTTTTGTTAGCCAGGCGCGCGCCCCATATTTCTATTGCTACCACTATTGGGAACAAAAATTATTTTCCGGGCTAGATGCAGCTAAAAATTATTATTAATTTCGAAGCTGGTGGAGCTTGGTATAGATGGCCTAATACAATGAGTACCACACACTGCTACTATGCCCAAAATTATTTTCCGGGCTAGATGCAGCTAAAAATTATTATTAATTTCGAAGCTGGTGGAGCTTGGTATAGATGGCCTAATACAATGAGTACCACACACTGCTACTATGCCCAAAATTATTTTCCGAGCTGGATGCAGCTAAAAATTATTATTAATTTCAAAGCTGGTGGAGCTTGGTATAGATGGTCTAATACAATGAGTACCGCACACTGCTACTATGCCCAAAATTATTTTCCGAGCTGGATGCAGCTAAAAATTATTATTAATTTCAAAGCTGGTGGAGCTTGGTATAGATGGCCTAATACAATGAGTACCACACACACTGCTACTATGCCCAAAATTATTTTCCGGGCTAGATGCAGGTAAAAATTATTATTAATTTCAAAGCTGGTGGAGCTTGGTATAGATGGTCTAATACAATGAGTACCACACACTGCTACTATGCCCAAAATTATTTTCCGAGCTGGATGCAGCTAAAAATTATTATTAATTTCAAAGCTGGTGGAGCTTGGTATAGATGGCCTAATACAATGAGTACCACACACACTGCTACTATGCCCAAAATTATTTTCCGGGCTAGATGCAGCTAAAAATTATTATTAATTTCAAAGCTGGTGGAGCTTGGTATAGATGGCCTAATACAATGAGTACCACATACTGCTAATATGCCCAAAGTTATTTTACAGGCAAGATGCAGCTAAAAATTATTAGTAATATGAAAGTTGGTGGAGCTTAGTATAGATGGCCTAATACAGTGATTTTCAACCTTTTTTGAGCCGCGGCACACTTTTTATACTTAGAAAATCCTGGGGCACACCACCAAACAAAATAGCACAAAATGACACTAAAACAGTCATATTATACATATAGTTAATAATATAGATTCTAAATTTATTTTACTCACTCAGTGTGAAACCTGGGCCTGTTTCGATAAACACAAAAGGGATATCCTGGCAGGAATGGTGGAAAGACACACACGAAGCTCTTCCTCAACAGTTCTCAGTTTCTCCCTGTTTTTAGCTTTTATCGCAGTCAAGCTTGAGAAGCCCAGCTCACATAGATATGTGGTTGAAAATGGGAGCAATGTCAAAATAGCTTTGTTGGCCAGAATGGGGAACTCCTTGGCAACAGATAACCAAAAACTGTCCAAAAGAAGATCAGCAAACTTTAGCTTTAAACCGCGATCTTGCTTCAGTTCAACAAGTTCCTCTTGCTCCTTTAAAGTCATGTCCTTTCCAGCAATGGATAATGAGCTGTATGGGTCCCTAACCCAGTCAAGGCATTCTGTGAAGGCTGAAGAGAAATAGAACGATAACTTCTCCTCAAGAGTTTTCAAATGTCTGCCAATCGCTTCGCACATTGCAGCAGTATTGTCATCATGCAGTTTCTCGGTGAGTGGGAACATCTGAAGGTTGCCATCCTGCACATGTTGTTGCCAGAGCTGCACCTTTAAACGGAATCCGTTCATTTTATCAGTGCTTGTAAGCAGGTTTTCATTTCGACCTTGCATCCGTGTGTTTAGTTCATTCAGATATTGAAATATATCAGCCAGGTATGCCAGCTTTGCACACCACTCATCACTTGCAAGCAGCTTTGAATAATCGGACCTCTCGTTTGTAAGAAATATTTTAAGTTCCTCTCGCAACTCATACACACGGGCCAGCACTTTGCCACGTGACAGCCACCTGACCTCCGTGTGGAGCAATAAGATTTTATGTTCCGCTCCCATTTCTGTACACAAAGACGCAAATAAGCGACATCTCAAAGGTCGCGTCTTCACAAAGTTCACTATGCGCACAACATCATCCAACACAGGAGCTAGATCTGCTGGTAAGGTCTTTGCAACGAGGGCCTCACGGTGCAAGAAACAGTGGGTAGCAAGAACATCTGGGTTTCTTTCTTTAACCCTACTTACAAAGCCTTTGATGCGCCCGACCATGGCTGCGGCTCCATCAGTGCAGACACCTGTGCAGTTTTCCCATGTAAGTCCACTTTTATCAAGATATTCCGATGTGACTTGGAATATTGCCTCTCCTGTTGATTTTTCTGTCAGTGCCTTGCAAAATAGGAAGTTTTCTCTAATGGCTTCACCATCCACAAAACACACATTGGCCAACAACTGACAATGTCCACTGATATCTGTCGACTCATCAAGTTGCAAGGCAAATTTCTTACTGATGCGCACCTTTTCCAAAACAACTGTTTCAATGTCCGCAGACAAGTCATCAATCCGTCTGGCAATTGTGTTATCAGAGAGGCACTTTAGCTATCTCTTTAGCTGCTTCAGGGCCAAGCATCTCATTTACAATAGCTTTACAAGCTGGTAGTATTAATGTTTCTGCCACAGTGTGGGACTTTTTTGATTTAGCTATGAGTTCAGCAACAAGGTAGCTAGCTTTGAGGGCTCTCTCATTTACCTTTGTGCTTTTTCTCAAAAAAGTTGCCCCTTTCTCATTGTTTGTACGTAAGCGTACAAAATACTCCATCGGTTTATTTTGAACGGAAGGGTGTTTCGTTTGGAGATGGCGTTTAAGTTTGCTTGGCACCATAGCGCTATTGGAAAGCTTCTCACCGCACACCAAGCACAGTGGTGTTGGTGCTGTCGCATCCCCAGTGGAAGTAAATCCAAATGAAAGATAGCTTTCACTGTATTGCCTTGAGCTCACCGTCTTGTCTTTTTTCTTTTGTCGAACTCTCATACTAGGGCCTTCATTTGGGTTAGAATTGTGTCCAGGGTCCTGTTCGGCATTTGCCTTTTCCATTCTCAAATACTTCTCCATCACTGCTGAGATAGTGTGCGCAGCCACACACTAAAATAGAAGAGTATTACATTATCTGCCACACTTAAAGGACCTCTGCTAGGCATATTTCATTCCTGAGGGCTTAAAAAGCAGCTCTCGTGGTGGCAAGAAGCTGATTTAAACCCCCCAAGAGTGAACTTCGCGAGAGCTGTATGTGTGTGATAATAACTTCTATTACTACGGTCTGCATTTCCTGCTTGAATTGACACTAGTGACGTAGCACTCAGCTTTCTCTATAAGTAGAATAGAGCCGGCTGCCAAGTGCTACGCCACTAGAGTCAATTCAAGCAGGACATGACTGCTGAAGAACGGTACTAATATCATTTATTATTCCATACATACAACTCTCACGGAGTTCACTCTTGGGGGTTTTAAATCAGCTTCTTACCACCACAAGAGCTACTTTTCTAGCCCTCAAGAGTGAAATATGCCTGGCAAAGGTCCTTTCAATAAATTATTTATTTTAAAAAAGTGAAATAAAAAAGGATAACCCCCTCATATATTCAATCCCATGTAACCTCATAAATACAGTCCCACGTATATGAGCACATGATTATCAGCATCATATACTGTGGTGATGTGCACTGTACAGCGCCACAGTATATGGTGCTGATTATTATGTGGCTCATATACTGCAATATAAAGGGGTACAATGAGAAGTACTATGGCCATGAGGCCAGAGTACAAGTGCCAGCTCATATACTCAGCATATGAGCTGGTACTTGTAGTACTCCAGCCTCATGACTATAGTATTTCTCATTTTACATTTCTCATTGTTATATGCAGTATACTGCTGGAGTACTAAAAGTACCAGCTCATATGCTGAGTATTCTGCCAACAGTTCATATACTCAGGCAAAAGCTCATATAGTCAGCATTATTGGCGGGCATTACCTTGGCGGCGGGCAAATGCGAGAGTCTCTCCGCTCTCAGGATGACGCACCGGCCTCGGTGACGTCATTAAGTCGCACGAGGTTCAAAGCTTGCGCATGTGTTATTGTACACGTCTCCTACATTGTAAGAAGGCGTGACTGCGCATCGAGCGCATTGCCGGGAAACAAAACACAGGGGGCACCATAGTTTGGGGAACTTTCCCCGCGGCACACCCGACCATGTGTCGCGGCACACTAGTGTGCCGCGGAACACTGGTTGAAAATCACTGGCCTAATAGAATGAGTACCACACACTGCTAATATGCCCAAAATTATTTTACAGGCAAGATGCAGCTAAAAATTATTAGTAATTTGAAAGCTGGTGGAGCTTAGTATAGATGGCCTAATAGAATGAGTACCACACACTGCTACAGGCCCAAAATTATTTTCCAGGCAAGATGCAGCTAAAAATTATTAGTAATTTGAAAGCTGGTGGAGCTTAGTATAGATGGCCTGATAGAATGAGTACCACACACTGCTAATATGCCCAAAAGGTTTTACTTGGCTACGTGCAGTAAAAAATGTGTATTACAGGCCCTAAAGGATTTGCTTAGCTAGTTTTAGCCAAATGCTGTGAAAAACACTTGCACAGCACTAAAACTGACCTGCCTAGGAAAAAGTGATAGGAACTGATGTAACCTAGCCCTCAAAAGTGCTGCAATTACAACTAGTCACTACTCCCAACCTATCTGTCTATTTAAGAGCACAGACCTGCCTGCTAAAAGTCGTAGGAAATGCTGTAACCTAGCCCTCAATAGGGCTGCAATTAGAACTAGTCCCTACTTCCAAGCTATCTGTCTATTTCAGATAAAATTCGCTTGCAATTCTCACAGTTATACTGTATAACGCGCACACAGCAGCAGCGGTGCGAGCTAACACTCAGCTGCAGCAGTGAGAAAATGGTGGCGACGGGGAAAATGGCTGTGTCTTATAGGGCAAGGACATGTGACATACACAGCCAATGACACATGCCCTTGCTTGTGTGAAAAAAAGCACTTTGCTCCGTGTGTGCGCTGCTGATAGGCTGACAGACTGCACCTCCCCACTGTAAATGCGGGAAAGAGAAAAAAAAATGGAGATCTTCATTATTTCTGCAGAGATCCATCCCATGCCCCTCCCCCCACCCCGCTGTACACTCAAACTGTGTATTAACATTGATTATCAGCATTACTGTGAAAAAATCCAGTTACGATTTTGGTGCACGAACAGTTATCGAACATAACCTCGAACAGCCGGATTTTTTTCAAATCTTTCGGGTTCGTCGAAAACAGCTCGAACACCGCCCAAAACAGCTCGAATTTGAGATTGGCAAACAGTTCAATTCGAACACCGCTCATCTCTAATCCCAAGGTCCAACTGGGTCCCGGCTTCCACTATGTTAACCCGGTGTGCCGTCAGCGAGATGTACCGTCCCTGCCCTCAAGCACTTGTCCACGTGTCTGTGGTTAGGTGGACTTTCCCAGTAACTGCGTATTTGAGGGCACAGCTAATGTTTTGGGACACATGCTTGTGTAATGCGGGGACGGCACACCAGGAGAAATAGTGGCAGCTGGGGACCGAGTACCGAGGGACAGCCGCCATCAGGTTGGGGAACGCTTCCGTCTCCACGAGCGTAAAAGGCAACATTTCGAGCGTAAGCAGTCATGAAATGTGAGAATTTAGTAGTGTGGCCTGTGGGGCGTTGGCTGCATATTTACTCTTGCGTTCCAAGGACAGGGGTATGGACGACTGAACGCACGCTGCTGGGACAAGGACATGGACGTGCTTACTGAGGCTGCTACTTGAGAGTGCTCAACGAATGGTGCAGGGCAGGAGGCATCTTCGCATGCACCATGGACAGGGGATTGGCTTGAATGCACAAGAGTGGAAGAAGCAATGGTGTCACCTGCAGACACTGTTCCTGGACTCTGAGGTTCGGCCCACAAAGTCAGGTGCTTTCCTGCCATGTGCCTGATCATGCTGGTGGTGGTCAGGCTGGTCGTTTTGCCACCCTTGCTGATGCTGGCCTGGCTGGTGGTGCAAATGGCCTTTTGGGGTTATCGGCAGAGTCTTTTAAAAACAACCAGACTTGGGAAGACCTAACAGTTGTACTGGCAACTTCCTTCATATTGGTGTTATGGGGAACGGTTGCCTGCCTTCTGTCTGCGGCCAACACACTGCTTCTTCCTGCCTTTTGGGGTGCTCTGCCTCGCTCCCCCTGTGTGCTGCTGTCCTCGCTCTGCATGTCCTCCTGCCAGGTTGGGTCAGTTACTATATCATCCACCACCTCGTCTTCCACTTCCGCACCCTGGTCCTCCTCCTGAGTTTCTGGCAATTGTGTCTCATCATCGTCCACCTCTTGTGACACTTTCCCACCGTCGCCTTTGTGTGACCGTGGCTGCTCAAATATTTGGGCATCGCTACACGCGATCTCCTCTTGCCCCGCTTCAAGTGGACCGGGCGAGAGGCCCAAATCTATAAATGTAAAAGTAAACAGCTCTTCAGAGTGTCCAAGTGTGGGATCAGTTGTCTCCGGGCACTCGGCAAGGTGGGAGGAAGGAGGATCAGGTTGAGGAATATGCTGTCCAGACTCACGGCTACTGAGACTTGACCATGTGGAAGACAGGGTGGTGGTGGTGGCTAAGTGACTGGAAGCATTATCCGCTATCCAACCAACAACCTTTTGACACTACTCTGGGTTCAATAGTGGTGTGCTGCGGTCCCCTAGAAATTGGGACAGGAAGGTCAGGCGAGAAGATGTGGGTGTTTGTTGTGGCACAATTTCAGCTTGCCCACGGCCTTGTCCTCGGCCTCTGCATGCACCATCACCATCACATCCAGTACCCCGTCCCTTGCACGTGCCTTGCCCATTTTAAATGGAGGACAGTATCTTCCACGCTCACTACAAATGACTGAGTTTGGAGGGAACTTATATGTGATCCGTGTGACAGAGAAAACACAGTTTTAAATACCTGGCCTGTAGGTAAGTAGTGTGAACAGCAAACTGCTGTGAATTGCTTCACTGACACACTGAAAGAAATTTTTAATGGAGGCCAGAAATGGCAGTATTTTCTGACAACGTATATGTGATCCGTTTGACGGAGAAACCACAGTTTTAAATAGCTGGATTTTTAGCGCTGTAATATGGAAAGGACAGAAAAATGGTGTTCCCTGGATTGCTTTTTAAGCAAATAATGAGGATTAAGATCCAAAAAAAGCATTCCTGGCCCCTGAGACCTGGGCCTTAGTATAGAAATATCTAACAGCAGCAGGACGCAGAATTGGAATGGAGCCTCTTGTGCTATATGCACTGCAGTCTGCTATATACCCTGCCTGCCTGCCTATATACACTGCCTGCCTGATATCTCTGCAGATGGATTAGTTAGTCCTCAAAATGACTGTTTGATAAGATGGATATGCGTAATGTACGGTTTTTCTCCCTACACTACCTAATACACAAGCAAATCTCTCCGTGACGCAGCAGCAGCTCTCCCTACACTGTCTGATTACAGAGTGACTGTGACGAGCACAGCGGCGCCAGGTCTGATATAGACCTGATGACGCTGTGCGGCCAGCCAATCACTGTAATGCCACAACCATCATGGCTGCGGCATTATAAAGAGTGGCAGGCAATCACTGTATGTTGATTGGCGCTCTAAAGGGCGCCAAACATGCAGGAAGGGGACCCGAGCTCCCGCCAAGCAACCCCGGAAATACTCGGCGAGCGCTGAGCATCTCGAGCAGTGAGATGTTCGGGCAAGCACCGAGCAGTAGCGAGCATGCTCGCTCATCACTAGTGTCTAGAAAACTCTGGTTGGTGTCGCCTATGAAGTTAATCATCAACAGATTAAAAAACTGACAGACTCCAAGGACGTAAGGTGACTATATTAATATATTGGTCACTGATATTATTTTTGAACATCTGATATATATTTTGTACATTTTGAGCTGTTTGGTTCTTATTCTATTTTAACAGGTGAAAATAAGTACACTGTAATTGAGATGGAAAATATATATTTTTTTATTTAGTTGCCCAATAATTCTGCACACATTGTTCTCCAAAGAAAGACAAAACCGCACTTTTACTTTCTTAAATATTCAGGTTTTACTTTTATTAACCTTTTGCATTGACCGACAGCACTGTAGTTGTTTAATATTAAAAGTAATCATCAAAAATATAAATTGCCTAATAATTGTCCGCATAGTGTATAGAAAAATAATCTCTAACTACGACATATAAAAAGTGGCATCTTATAATGAGATGAAAAGAAGAAAAAAATTCTGGAATATGGAATAATTATATTGGTAAGGGGAAGAGCTAGTAAATTAATAGTATTATTTTTTATATGATTTTTTTTTTTATTTCTGATGTATATGGGAATAAATATAAAAAAAAAATCACTACCAGTCGCCATGAAGTTCTCTGCCGTTCCTCTGGACTCTAAACTGTCACCCATGATGCCCACATCAGTGTATAGGGCAGAGCAGGCCATGAGCCGCTGCCTGGTAGGTAGCACAGGAGGGTTCCGTCACCTCTAGCATCACCTGCACACGACCAACTGCCATTTACTTTCAACTGTCGACTGAAGCGATCTGACCGAGGTCTGCAGGCGGGAAGATAATTATGAGAATGGCGTCTACTGGACATGGACAAGAGAACGAAGGGAAGAGAGCGAGAGAAGAGCCCAGCGTGACCGGATTCAAGAAGAGGCGATTGGACGAGCCAACACCTGGATGCAGCGGAGACCGTGGATCATCCAGCCCCTATGCCAGGCTTAACATCAGCCGCTTCAACATCCACCAAGTCTTGGGTAGGGGCGCCTTTGGCAAAGTAAGTCCTGCATCTTTTTTTATTTATTTGAAATCTGAAGCATTTATTATATCCCCATGTATTCTTCTCTGCTGTCAGCCATGTCATGCTTTGTTGTTTGTCATTGTAGCGTTCTTCTGTGAGATTACATTTAAGATATCACCATAGTTAGGTCTAGTGCTGCTGTAACATGGTATTTTTTATGCTGGATGTTTTTCCTCAGGGGTCACAGCTGTAGGGGGTATGGGACATTGTTTTTTTTCACGTCATTGTCAATATAGGCTACAATCAGGCTGCCATATTGTGAATGACATTGATCTCTGTGTTTTTATTAAATATAGATAGACATTGATATTGACCACACTAATGGCAACTCAAAGCATGACAGTTGGTGCTGATAGTATTCCATGTAAAGGGGAGGGAGGGAGATCGAGGAGCTAAATGCAGAACTCCTCCCTCCACTTTCCCCTCCTCCCCCATCCCTCTTACATAGAATATTTTCAGCACCAACTGTCATCTCCTATCTCAGTAATGTAACAATCTGTCTTCACTGAATATAGATTTTACCATGAAATAGAGAATTTTGAAAGCTAAAAATCAGTCCTGGCGGAGAAAAAACAGATTTCTCTGAAAAGATTTATTGCAAAGTTGCTTATTTTCATGTGTGCTATTGATTTATGAAATACAAATTAAAATGATAATTATTCATTAAAGGGAACCTGTCTTGTCCTGTGTACTATGTAAACTGCCCCCATTGCGTTGATATTGATGCAATGTGTATCACTAACACGCTTTTTTCATTTAAATTGGCGCTAATATAATACAGCTCTGGCAAAAATGAAGAGACCACTGCAAAATGTTCATTTTCTCTGATTTTTCTCTTTATAGGTATATTTTTGAGTAAAATGTACATTGTTGTTTTATTCTATAAACTACTGACAACATGTCTCCAAAATTCAAAGCTAAAAATGTTGTATTTATTTGTAGCAAATGAGAGATCGTCAAAATAAAAAAGAAGCCGTGCTTTCAGACCTGAAATAATGCAAAGAAAACAAGTTCTTATTCATTTAGAAACAACAACACTCATGTTTTATCTCAGGGAGAGTTCAGAAATCAATATTTGGTGGAATAACCATGATTTTTAATCCCAGCTTTCATGCGTCTTGGCTGCTTTCCACCAGTCTTTCACACTGCTTTTGGGTGACCTTATGCCACTCCTGGCACAAAAATGTAAGCAGTTCTTCTTTGTTTGATGGCTTGTGACTATCCATCTTCCTCTTGATTACATTCCAGAGGTTTTCAATGGGGTTCAGGTCTGGAGACTGGGCTGGCCACGACAGGGTCTTGATGTGGTGCTCCTTCATCCACACATTGATTGACCTAGCTGTGTGGCATGGGGCATTGTCCTGCTGGAAAAAACAGTCCTCAGAGTTGGGGAACATTGCCTGAACAGAAGGAAGCAAGTGTTTGTCAAGGATAACCTTGTATGCAGCTTGATTCATACGTCCCTCGCAAAGATTAACTTGCACAATTCCAGCCTTGCTGAACCATCCTCAGATCATCACCGATCACCGAGGCTTATATGCCTCTCCAGGTCTCCATCTAACCATTAGACGACCAGGTGTTGGGCAAAGCTGAAAATTAGACTCATCAGAGAAGATTACCTTACTCCAGTCCTCTATGATCCAATCCTTATGGTCTTCGCAAACTTCAGCCTGGCTCTCCTTTGCTTCTCATTGATGAAAGGCTAGGAGCCTGTTCGTTTAGTCATAGAGGTGCGATTCCTGGCATTTATTCAGGGTTTGTGCCACCCACGCATTTGAATTCTGCTCCCGGCTGGCGCTGATGGAAGTATGGGGCGCTTGCGCAGTATGTCTTGCCAGTAAAGCTTGTAGCGCTGGGAGCCGCACATGCGCTCTGACTAGCGGCTCCCTGCGCTTGCACAGTGACACTGCTGTGTAGTTCCCAGCTTCACTGTGTGCGGCCGGAGACGCTCGTCACAGCACATGTGCGGCTCCCAGCGCTACAAGCTTTGCTGGCATGACATACTGCGCAAGCGCCCCATACTTACATCAGCACAAGCCGGGAGCAGAATTTAAATACGTGGGCGGCACAAACCCTGAATAAATGCGAAGAATCGCACCGCTATGACTAAAAGAGCAGGTATGATACAAACATATAAAGTGGATTTTACATATTATATTAGCGCCAATTTTAATGAAAAAAGCGTGTTAGTGATACACATTGTATTACTAACGCAATAGGAGCAGTTTAGATTCTACACAGGGAATGACAGGTTCCCTTTAAGACCTTTCCATAGCCCATCCATGGAGCAGGCAGTGCATTATGCTGATAGATGGATTTGCTCCTCTACCTAGACCTGGTTACCAGCAGACTGAGCGACCATTCAGTTTACTCATGTGCCTTGTGTGCTATAAAATCCAGATTACTTCCACTCCCTGCAGATGCCTTCTAAGTATTCTCCATTTGTCTCTCTTAGGTGGTCCTGGCATCAGTCCCCGGCCGAAACATCCAAATGGCTGTCAAAATGATGACCAAAAAAGAGGACAATGAGGACACCATCATGAGAGAGCGGCAGATACTCCTGGCTGCCAGAGACTGCCCATTCTTATGCCACCTCTATGCCGCACACCAGTCTCTGCAGAGGGCATATTTCATCACGGAGTATCTGTCCGGTGGCAGCCTAGAGAATTTGATCAGGATGTGCGGCTGCCTGAACATCGGCAATGTGAGGTGAGAAAGTGGAGAATGTATGTAAAAGAGAACTAAGGAGATGGAAAAAAAATCTGGGGTCAGGATGTAGCTAAGGTAGCAATGGCAGGTCATATACAGTATTTAGTGTGCTGGATGCAGCAGGTGGGGTGCCATGGTATTTGGGGATTGCTAGAGAAGGATTTGATGACATTGATACTACACTCTGTTCTCTCCATCAGATTCTACACAGCAGAGATCGTATGTGGCCTCCAGTTCCTCCATGGACACAACATCGTCCACCGGTAAGCAGGACGTTCCTCCTTCTCTCTGTCCCCTTTACATTCTAGAGATATGACCCCCAGCTTTCCTTGTGTCCTGCCACTTATTCTATCTGATCTTGCAATGACTCAATTTCCATCTCTTTTATCACTGGACAGATTTCTCTTTTTTTTTTTTCATTACAGAGACATAAAGCCAGATAACATCATGTTGGATGCAGATGGCCACATCCGTATAATCGACCTTGGGCTCGCCCAAGATGGCGTTACCTCCTCCAAAAACATCTCTGGAGTGACGGGCACTTTCCACTACATGGCCCCTGAGGTGTTTCGTAGAAAACGATACGGCGCAGCAGTGGACTGGTGGAGCCTGGGGATTGTCGTTTCCAGGATGGCAGCAGGACGATTCCCATTTTACAACGGCCCCATCAAGCAAATGGCTTTCAAAGCTATCATCAATGAAAAGCCAAAATTTCCATCTTGGCTTGATGCTCATGTGAAACATCTCATTAAGAAGCTGCTGCGCAAAGACCCTCAGACACGCCTGGGTGTGAGCGGGAACATCCGGGAGCATCCATTCTTTACCACCATCGGCTGGGAGGAATTGGAGGAAAGGAGAGCAGAGCCACCATTTTCACCATTCAGGCAAGTTCTGGAGAACCATCATCTGCAGTGGCCGGAGCATACAGTCCTTCACCCCGTGGACAGATTTACGTACATGTCACCAAGCTGGGCCCGGTAAGGATCTCTTCATCTGGGGATAACTCCCATCAGGTGTTCTCACATTGTGGTAATCATCATCATTCATCTTGTCTTTTTTCACATTTTCTAACAATGACTTTATGTCTCTGTTTCTCTTAGGTGGATGAAAAGATCTGGACTGTAAAAGAATCCACGACCATCTGGTGAGTGACCTCTGTTCACACAGGACACCTATGATATCAGTACATTGTATCTGATGTTACATAGGGGAATGGTTCATTATAAAGACCATTCCCCTAATATAACAGAAGATCTGGCAGAGAGAATAATCAATGTCTTCCTTTTTTGTCTTGCAGGATGAGCCCCTGCCAACTGCCCAGAACTTCATGCCTCCTGACCCGTACCTCGTCTCTGCTGGTGTACTTCACCTCGGCTGCCCTTCAACATCATATCTCTCCAAAACATCTTCATGCCGGACCACTGCCATTGTTTTGCTGCCCCAGACCCTTGACTTGGCCTCCTCTAATACTGGGCTGGCAACTGACATCCCTCCATCCAGAAGATCTTCTACCCCAGGAATGGCCTGTGCTAAGTTTCCATCTGATGTGTTCAAAAGCAATAGTCCTGGGCAGCTGAGCAGAAGAATGTATAGAGCGGCCATTATCACCTTAGCACAGGCCTGGTAAGTACCGCACCCATCACCCATCACATCACCCACACTACTATAGGCATACATATAGCACACCGTACATTTCCGCACATAGATATAGGACATAGATCGGCTTTTGATCCTGGGATTTAATCTGATCGCCATATTTGGGGTCAGGAAGGAATTTTTCCCCTTAATATGAGGACAATTGGCCCATTCCTCATAGGGGTTTTTCGCCTTCCTCTGGATCTACACGGCCTTAAATAGGTTTGGTATCATAAATTAATAAGTAGATTGACACACTAGTAGCAAAAGAGAAATTTTAGAAAAATTTAAATTTTCTTTGTTGACAATTAAAATTAGTTCTCAAAAATAAAAAGGATAATTAGTCTAAGTAACTAAAATGATTTTTATATATCACACTTACATTACACAGGTTAGGTACATTACACAGGTTAGATATCAGCCTTTGATCTTGGGATTCATTCTGATCGCCATATTTGGGGTCAGGAAGGAATTTTCCCCCCTGATACGAGGACAATTGGCTTATTCCTCACAGGGGGTTTTCGCCTTCCTCTGGATCAACACGGCCCATAAATAGGTTAAGTCTGATAAATAAATACAAAAAGTAATAAATAATAATAAATAAATACAATAAATAATAATACATTTAGTATGCTAGGTTAGTAAGGAGACTCACACTATAGTAGCAGAACAAAAAAGGTATAAAATTACAATAATTTTAGTTGAAAAGATATGTAATTTCAGACATTGAAATAATCAAATCCAAACCTACAAAAATAATTTATATATTTTTTCATTTGTATTTACATTACATTAGGTATCAGCCTTTGATCCTGGGATATATTCTGACCGCCATACTTTATTTGGGGTCAGGAAGGAATTTTCCCCCCTGATATGAGGACAATTGGCTTATTCCTCACAGGGGGTTTTCGCCTTCCTCTGGATCAACACGGCCCATAAATAGGTTAAGTCTGATAGATGAATAATTTTCACATATACATAATACTAAAATATAAAATAATTCAATCTATAAATAAAATCTTCTTTTTACCCCCCTTATATCTTTGTGCTTGTCTTTATTTCATTGGACGTCCATGTAGTCATTATTATGCTGCCCCTTATGTCTTAAGGCTCAATACACATTAGAATAAATTTGCTTGAACGCCCCTGATATCGTTACTATCCTATGGTGATAAATCAGCTAATTGCTGTGATTCCTGGGAGTGTTGGGTCCGGAGCAGGAGATGCTGTTACCTTTCTCCATTTTGGCTAATAAATGAGAACACTGAGCTGGGTTCCTCCATTAATTACCCAGATGTTCCTCAAAGGACATTGGAAAGAATGGGTTTTCTAAACCAGACAGTAATTGCACTGCTCATATAATAGGGGAGAGGGTTTGTTACAATGTGTCAGTGCAGCTGGGAACTATGAAACTCACAGAGCATTGCCTGGACTGGATACGCTGGATGTGGCTCAGTGGGAGATGGTGGATCTGCAACAATGTTGCCCCCTGCAGTCAGGACCCCACATATCATGGACGCCACATGATCAGATCCTCCAGAGAACATTCATGAAGAAGGAGAATCCCCTGTAGAGAGGCGTCCACAGCGAGGTACATGATAGGAGCAGTTATTGTTTCATTCCCCAGGTATCTCTATCTGGGAATGCAGGATGACAACCAATATGGCTGCCATTACTGCTCTTACAGGGGGCATCACTAAGCTCTCATACATCCTGAATAGTACATGGTGTAATGACACGTCCCCTCACATTACCTGCTTAGTTGGGTAGATTTCATATTACAGAGTGTGGGAAAGCTGACTGACAGGAGCCATAGCCCCCAACCGTCCCGTATTCGGCGGGACTGTCCTGCGTCCCGTCTCCACTCAGCTCTTCTCCCGGCTCATTTAGACCTATTACAGTTATCTCTTATCAGAATATAAAACCGAAGGAGAGAGAATTGTAGCCAATATATAAACAATATTTGTAAATGGCGCTGATCTAAAAAAAACTGCCAGAGATAGAGCTATTAATAAAAATATATATTTATTATCCACAAAATAGAAAGATATATACGGTCCACTAAGTGGCTAAGGTGAGAGAAATGACCAATAGTGGCAGATGTAAAACAGTCAGAGAAAGAAGAGCACATCCCACATAGCAGGACCTCCACAACAACCATCTGTAAAAATAATTGATAGACACTAGTATATATAGATCACGCTAGAGCTGCCACAAAGACAACAGTCTCATGGTTCATGTATTATACACAGAAATATGTCCGACTCATACCAAACCAACAGTGCCGTATGGAAGAAATATACAGTATATGTGTGTATATTGGCCGTGTAGCGTATTTGTGCACCTGTGTATTAATTTAACACTTCAGGTGTCCGGGCCTTATATTTTTTCCTTTTTCTTTTTTGTAGTGCTTGATAATGCACACTGAGGAATTTCAGATACCCTCATATCACAGTAGTATATCCCACTCCTCAAAAAGTTAGTTACCCTTAGGTAATCTCAGCAGCACTATAACAAAATGGTCTTAGTCACTAGATGCAATTTCTATTCCCACCAACAAAGCAGCCAAAGCCACCTCCACCCACCCCATGGTGGTTACAAGCAGCCTCTTACCCAGAATTGTCACAAGAGCCTCCAAAAAGTAATTATAACAGCCTTCTTCCCACAACACCTGCAATTTTCACTTTAAGGGGTTGTCTGGTCAAAATAGATAAGTCTGCAGTTACTCTGTGTGACTGCAGACTTATGAATCCCCCAAGTTGGCTGGTTTCAGACCGGCATGTATGACATATACATACCCCTGGCCAGTGGGCGCAGAGTCGCTCTCCATACACTTGTAAGGAGCAAGGCTGCCCCCTCTAGTTGGACACGCTTATTGGCCATCCGTGTCACTAGATGGGGTGCGGCCTTGGCTCTATACAAGTGTATGGAGAGCGAAGCTGCACCCACTGGTCGAGGGCATGTATAACTCATACATACCCTCTGTTCCCGAGTCTGAAACCGGCGAATCCCCACAGCGCACAGTGCCTGCATAATTCATAAGTCTGCAGTCATTCTGTGTGATTACAGACTCATCAGTTTTGACTGGACAACCCCTTTAAATACACCCACATATGCGTCCCTCCTACATGCTCTCCTATATCATCTGCTGATGATTGCGCCACAGAAGTTATATTTTACTACAGCTGTGTGAGAGTGTCAGCGGCATTTAGATGGTTAAATCAGCAGCTGTCTAAGCTAGCTCTGGTTGCTGCTGTTCACACAGGCACTGACTGTATAACACAGATGACACCTGCAGAGTACAGAGCAGGTTCATATCCTGAGCCCGCTCCCAACATATGTCACCAGTAAATCCAATGGTTGGAAAGGATCAATGGTGTTTGGTCATTCAATCAATTCAGGGCTGAAGGTGCTTAGGTGACCATATGAACATTTTGATGTACAGAAAATTAATCTCTGCAGTCTCGATAAATGTGAACTATTAATTCAAAATTTACATCTCTTGAAGCAACAACTTTGCCTCCATTTGCAAGGCAGGATCACGAAGCCACTCTCGGATAGGAACATTTGTATATTGCATATTTAGAAGAAACACCCAAAGGTAATAAATACAGGTTTACCCTGCATCATAATAAAAAAAACTATGGCTCAGGGTGATGTGTATTTCTGTAATGACGGGGGTGCGGACTAAGGATACGATTATCAAGGTGTGCAGAATTATTAGGCAGCTTGTTTTCCTCAGACAAAATGGGCTAAAAAAAGAGATTTAACTGACTGAAAAGTCTTACAGAGGGATGTAGCACTCTTAAAATTGCTAAGATATTGAGGTGCGATCACAAAACCAGCAAAAGTTTTGTTGCCAATAGTCAACAGGGACACAAAAAACATGGTGAGAAAAATAAGACTCACATTAACTACCAAATATTTGAGAAGAATCAAACATGAAGGGACAAAGAAGAAATTGTCCTCCAGTGCTGTCATATTCCAGATCTGCAACCTCCCTGGAGGACCAGAAGTACAAGGTGCTCAGAGACATAACCAAGGTGAGGAGGCCGAAACCCAGCCGCCACTGAACAAGACACAGAAATGGAAACATCTAGACTTGGCCAAGAAATATCTGAAGACAGATTGTTCAAAGGTTTTATGGACTGATGAGATGAAAGTAACTCTTCACGGACCAGATGGATGGGCCTGTGACTGGATCTTAAATGGGTACAGATCTCCCTTTGGATGCCAGCAAGATTGAGGTGGGCACTGCTCTGATCTTGAATTATTAAAGATGTGCTAGTTGGACTTTTTAGAGCAGAAAATTAACTCAAAATAAACTCCCAATTCTACTGCCAGTCTTTAGAAGACACTGTCTTCAAGCTGAGGTACAGGAAAAAGTCTGCATCTTTCAAGAAAATCATGATTCTTCTGTTGGACAATGCTCCATCGCAGCATCAGTCTCCACTGCTTGGTTCAACTAAAGGCCTTACAGAATAATTATATGGCCCCTTCTTTACCTGACCTAAACCCTATTGAGAACTTGTGGGCCCTTCTTAAATGGAAGATTTAAAGGAAGAAAAAACACTCCCCTTTCTTATAAGTGTCTAGTAGTGATGAGTGAGCACTAAAATGCTCGGGTACTCGTTGCTTGGGTCGAGCACATTGGAATACTCGGGTGCTCGACCTGAGCAACGAGCCCAATGTAAGTCTATGGGAATCTCGAGCATTTTTCAGGCGGCTCCTCCCGGCGGTCTGCAGAGGGTCTAAAAATTGCCCAAATCGATGGGAACAAAGCTCAAGTAACATGGGAACAGCATGGGGAAGACCCCTGGAAGCATCTCTGACTCTCATATCACTGCTGTCAACAACAATGTCAGAGTATTATGCCACTTTTACGGACTCATAAACATACAAAAACGAAACCAAAATGGATTTTCCTGAGAAATATGTTAAGGAACATCCTTTCCAGGGTAATGACTTGTATATAAGGCAAAATAAGTAACCAAAAATACTCCTCCACACCTTGGGCTATGTTCACACGTAGCATTTTTGATGCGTTTTTGCACTTTTGCATTGCTTTCAACCAAGACAAATGCATTCACCAGGAAATTTCATTTTAACATTTTACAACCTTATCTGGCCATGTGGTGTGTGACACATCATCAGACACATGCATACAGTGCTGAAAAGACATGGGAACAGCATGGGGAAGACCTCTGGAAGCATTTCTGACTCCCAGGTCACTGCCTAAAAGTGTGCCCATCATAAGTGTTCCTTGGCGCATGCGTAGATGCCTCCCGCCATGCACCTGTCGTTGCAGACTTGCAACAATCACCGTCCACGTCCTTGTTCCAGTGCAGCGTTCAGTTGTCCCTACACCATTCCTTGGAATGCAAGCGCAAGTATGCAGCCAGCCACCCACCAACCCACAGGCTGCAATACTATACTGCCAAATTTTTGACAGCTGTTTGCACAGGAAATGTGGCCTTTTAGGCTCGTGGAGGCGGAAACTTTTCATAAGCAAATGCCGGCGGCGGCCGGGTGTCCTTACTCGGTCCCCAACCACCACTGTTTCTCCCGGTGTCGTCTCCGCCTTCCACAATCACGGGTCCCACAACATTACCCGTGCCCTCCTCAGTGCACTTACTGGGAAGGACCGCCTAACCACAAACACGTGAACAGGTGAATGTGGCCAGGGACGGTACAGAGCCAGTCCACAGCTTTTTTTGCTGAGTTGTATTTCACCACAGCCATATTCTTTAGCTCGGTGAAAAGACTGACATAAAAGGAAACCGTATCTACTCTGGGTGTCATTTCTCCCAGGAAGTCCTCTGAAGCAGCTTTTGCAGAAGGAATGGCAGCCCATCTAACATCAACTAGCACTTCTCGGTGGTGCTTTGACACACAAACATCTTTCTTTGCGCATTTAATTTCAGGACTACAGAGTTGGGCAATGGCCTGATCTGCAATCCAGTTTAAGAAATAACATGCACAAGCACGTCCAATCCACATTAAAAAAACAGCCATAGAGTGTCCGGGAATCTTTCCCCACACTTTTCTTAGCCAGGGCTGCTTCTCGGCAGGGTTGGACGGACCCACCTGAAAACCGGAGACTCCTCCGGTGGGCCCTGGCTTCTCCTTCAGGAGAGTTCTTAGTGCCGAGGTGAGGCCATGATAATGATAGAGGCCACTATCTGCTTATTTTTCTGTTACTTGGAATGCAAGCGCAAGTATGCAGCCAGCCACCCACCCACAGGCTGCAATACTAAACTGCCAGATTTCTGGGCAGCTGCTTGGACTTGAAATGGAGCCTTTTAGGCTCGTAGAGGCAGAAGCTTTTCACAGCCTCATGCCGGCGGCGTCCGGGCGTCAATACTCGGTCCCCAGCAACCGCTATTTCTCCCGGTATCGTCTCCGCCTTCCACAAGCACGGGTCCCACAACATTACCCGTGCCCTTCCCAGTGCACTTACTGGGAAGGACCGCCTGCGCACAAACACGTGGTCAAGTGAATGTGGCCAGGGACGGTATGGAGCCAGTCCACAGCTTCTTTTGCTGAGTTGTATTTCACCATAGCCATATTCTTAAGCTTGGTGAAAGGACTTGGGAAACCATATCTACTCCAGCTGTGATTTCTCCCAGGAAGTCCTCTAAAGCTGCTTTCACTTGAAATGTGGCCTTTTAGGCCCGTGAAGGCGGAAGCTTTTCACAACCTCATGCCTCGTGTCCATACTCGGTCCCCAGTCGTCACTATTTCTCCCGGTGTTGTCTCCGCCTTCTACAAGCGCGGGTCCCTGAACATTACTGCTGGTACTTTTCTGTGGGAATCTGCTTACCTCCTACCAGCCTGGAATATTTCCAGTAAACTATGGTACAACACCATGGTATTAGCACTGCCCCAGTACCAGTAGCGAAGCCTTCCACAATTTCCTTCTCAGGAATTTTATTTGGTAGACTGAGTGGCTGCCCAAATACATTAGTTTCTCACAAAGGAGCTGATGATAGAGTGGCAGTAGGTGCAAGTTTCCCCAGCCTGTTAGATATCAGAGGGTGAACGGCAGCACATTGGATCAGTGGTTAGCACTGAAGCCTTGCAGCGTTGGGATCCTGGGTTCAAATCCCAGCAAGGACAATATCTGCAAGAATTTTGTATGTTCTCCCCGTGTTTGCGTGGGTTTCCACCTCAGTAAAAAAGCAGCCATAGAGTGTCCGGGAATCTTCCCACACACTTTTTTTTAGCCAGGACTGCTTCTTGGCAGGGTTGGACGGTCCCACGAAGAATCCTCTGGTGTGCCCTGGCTTCTACATCAGGAGAGTTCATGATAGCGCTAACTTTGCAGCTGCTATGGGGCTCTTGAGTGGGGGAGAAAGGTGAACCCTCAGAATCAAATCCTCTGGTGGGCCCAATGTTTTTCAATCTGAAACAGCTTCTCAGTGGGAGTTGTATTTCATCACAGCCATATTCTTTAGCTCGGTGAAAGGACTGGCATAGAGGGAATCCGTATCTACTCCGGCTGTCATTTCTGCGTCACCAGGTTCCGCCCATTGTCACACACGACCATGCCTGGCTGTATGTTCAGCGGTGAGAGCAACACATCAAGCTGCTGTGTTACAGCTTTCAACATCTCTACAGCGCTAGGTGGTTTGTCACCTAAGCATTAAGCATGTTATCTTCAGCACAGCCTGTTGCCGCTTGGCCAAGGCAGTGCTGCAGTGCTTTCAGCTTGTGACTGATGTGGTAATTTCAGAGATGGAGGAGGAGGTGCAGGAGCTGAACAATGTGATTACATTGAGGTTACATTGGCGACTTTGTTTTTATACTAAAGAAAGATCCTACTGTTTTGTTTTGTTTTACGTTATTTTTTAAGGCAAATGCATTTACAGGGAAATGTCATATTTACATTCTACAACCATATCTGGCAATGTGGTGTGTGACACATCATCAGACACATCCTGTTTCATTGATGATGGAGGGACTCTGAATGACACATAGAGAAGGGCCACAGTAATAAGTATGACATGTTCCCATTAGAAAGGAGAGAGTCTGCTATACAGTTATAGGGTATGCAGTGAGTCCAACGGCTGACCAAATTTAGGAAAAACCCCACTAAGAAATTAAAGACACAGAGAGCAGGGTCACAGTAATGAGTATGACTTGTTCCCATTAAAAAGGAGAGGGTCTGCTATACTGTTATAGGGTATGCAGTGAGTCCAACGACTGACCAAATTTAGGAAAAACCCAACTAAGAAATTAAAGACACATAGAGCAGGGCCACAGTAACGACAGATTCCCATTAGAAAGGAGAGAGTCTGCTATATAGTTATAGGGTATGCAGTGAGTCCAACGGCTGACCAAATTTAGGAAAAACCACACTAAGAAATTAAAGACACATAGAGCAGAGCCACACTAACAAGTACGACATGTTCCCATTAGAAAGGAAAGGGTCTGCTATACAGTTATAGGGTATGCAATGAGTCCAACGGCTGACCAAATTTAGGAAAAACCCCACTAAGAAATTAAAGACACATAGAGCAGGGACACAGTAACAAGTACGACATGTTCCCATTAGAAAGAAGAGGGTCTGCTATACAGTCATATGGTATGCAATGAGTCCAACGGCTGACCAAATTTAGAAAAACCCCACTAAGAAATTATAGACACATAGAGCAGGGCCACAGTAACGACAAATTCCCATTAGAAAGGAGAGAGTCTGCTATACAGTTATAGGGTATGCATTGAGTCCAACGGCTGACCAAACTTAGGAAAAACCCCACTAAGAAATTAAAGACACAGAGAGCAGGGCACAGTAACAAGTACGACTTGTTACCATTAGAATGCAGAGGGTCTGCTATACAGTTATAGGGTATGCAGTGAGTCCAACGGCTGACCAAATTTAGGAAAAACCCCACTAAGAAATTAAAGACACATAGAGCAGGGCCACAGTAATGACTAATTCCCATTAGAGAGAGTCTGCTATATAGTTATAGGGTATGCAGTGAGTCCAACGGCTGACCAAATTTAGAAAAACCCCTCTAAGAAATTTAAGACACATAGAGCAGGGCCACAGTAACGAGTACGACATGTTCCCATTAGAAAAAGAGGGTCTGCTATACAGTTATAGGGTATGCAGTGAGTCTAACAGCTGAACAAATTTGGGAAAAACCCCACTAAGAAATTAAAGACACATACAGCAGGGCCACAGTAACGACAAATTCCCATTAGAAAGGAGAGAGTCTCCCATAGTGTTGGCCTATGCAGTGAATGCAAGGGCTGCCAAAAATTTGGAGGCACTTCAATGCCCCTTGGAAGAGTCGTGGAGGAGGGCCTCATAAAAAAATATTTCCATTAGAAAGGAGCTGGCATCCTATACTTGTAATGCCCATGCACTAAGTGTATGGGCTGACCAACATTTAGTCCTGGGGTATACATGAACATACTGTATAAAAAAAAAATTTTACGGGCATCATAAACACTCTTTAAAAAAATTCTGTGGGTGTTGCATCACGGACCACGGTCACCCTGGTGGTATGGTGGTGGAGGATCAGGAGAAGGAGGAGGACAAGAGCAAATAGTTAGTGTTGAGTGAGCATGCTCGACACTGCTCGGTACTCACTCGAGCATCTCACTATTCGGGATGTTCGGCGAGCACCGAGCATTTTCGGGTTACTCGGGCGGGAGCTCGGGTCTCCGCCCTGCATGTTTGGTGCTCTTTACAGAGCCAATGAACATGAAGGGATTGCCAGCCAGTCACTGTTGTGGTCACTGCATTCTGAGTCTTCTATCCTTTGGATTACGAGCTCGGAGAGACTGAGACACAGGACAGGATGTGTGTCAAACAAGCTCTAAACTTTGTTACAAAGCATGGGTTTTATATTCACCCTGAAGGCAGAAAACGGATTTACCATATATGTGTCACGGGTGTGTTGCCACGAAGATCGTCACGAGTACACAGCCTGACTTCTCGCAGCTGACTTGTTGGTGCTTTGTGTTTTCTCGGCAGTGTAGGAGTTAATTCTCTCTCTCTCTGGGCTAGCTGAGGTCCAGCCTCGCCCAGCTGCAATCAATGCTTCTTTAGTGAGACTCCTTTATATTCCTGCAGGTCTGTTTGGGAGGTGTCGGTGAAAGCTTTTCATTCAGACTTACAGAGCGGATCGTGGTGTTTGGAGTTGCTGAGATAAGTGTATTTGGAAGTGTTGAAACACCGCCGGGGCATTAGTCAGACCGAATGGCATGACAAGGTTCTCATAATGCCCCTCCGGAGTGTTAAAAGCCGTCTTCCACTCATCCCCCTCCTTCATCCTAATCAGATTGTACGCCCCCCTGAGATCCAACTTAGAGAACCATTTGGCGCCCACGATCTGATTAAAGAGATCGGGAATAAGTGGGAGCGGATACGGATCTCGGACCGTAATCCGATTAAGTTCACGGAAATCCAGGCAAGGGCGTAGGCCTCCATCTTTCTTCTTAACAAAGAAGAACCCCGCGGCCACCGGTGAAGATGAAGGTCTAATATGCCCCTTAGCCAGACTTTCAGAAATATAATCCTTCATGGCCTGCCTCTCAGGACCAGAAAGGTTATACAACCTAGCTTTAGGTAACTTGGCCTCAGGGAGCAGTTTTACAGAACAGTCATACTCGCGATGAGGAGGTAGTTCCTGACACCCATTCTCCGAGAATACATCCTCAAAGTCCGCCAGAAATGGAGGTAAGACCCAAGGAGTAACCGCACCGATGACCGTGTTCATGCAGTTTTTATTACAGAATTTACTCCATTGGCTTATCTCTCTGGTTTGCCAATTAATAACCGGGTTATGCTTAGCTAACCAAGGAAGGCCCAACACTATAGGAGTGGGAAGACCCTCCAACACGTAGCAAGACAACAGTTCTTTATGTATTGCCCCCACTTGAAGTTTTACACCATGCACAGCTTTCACCGACACCTCCCAAACAGACCTGCAGGAATATAAAGGAGTCTCACTAAAGAAGCATTGATTGCAGCTGGGCGAGGCTGGACCTCAGCTAGCCCAGAGAGAGAGAGAATTAACTCCTACACTGCCGAGAAAACACAAAGCACCAACAAGTCAGCTGCGAGAAGTCAGGCTGTGTACTCGTGACGATCTTCGTGGCAACACACCCGTGACAGTACCCCCCCTTCTACGAGGGGCCTCCGGACCCTCAGGGCCAGGTTTATCCGGGTGAGTCGAGTGGAAGGCCCGAACTAATCGGTCTGCGTTAATATCCAATGCAGGAACCCACATCCTCTCCTCAGGACCATACCCCTTCCAATGAACCAAGTACTGAAGGGACTGGCGATTAAAGCGTGAATCAATGACCCTCGATACCTGGAACTCCAAGTTACCATTGACAACCACAGGAGGGGAAGGTAAAGGTGACGGTACCACCGGCGCCACATACCTCTTAAGCAATGATCTGTGAAACACGTTGTGAATTTTAAACGTAGGGGGGAGGTCAAGACGGAATGCCACTGGATTAATAACAGAACTGATTCTGTACGGCCCGATGAACCTGGGACCCAGTTTCCAGGAGGGAACCTTAAGTTTAATATTCCTGGTAGACAACCATACCTGATCGTTCACACTTAGGTCCGGACCAGACACTCTCCTCCTATCAGCCATACGTTTGTATCGGTTCCCCATAGTATTCAGATTCTTCAGCACCCCTCTCCATACTGAAGCGAGAGATGAGGAAAATCGTTCCTCCTCCGGAACCCCCGAAGAGCCCCCCCTACTGAAAGTACAAAACTGGGGGTGAAAACCATATGCCCCAAAAAACGGGGACTTACCAGTGGACTCGCTCCGCCTATTATTGAGAGCAAACTCTGCCAGAGGTAGGAAAGAAGCCCAGTCCTCCTGGTTCTCTGACACAAAACACCGAAGATATGTCTCCAAGCTCTGGTTCATACGTTCCGTCTGACCATTGGTCTGAGGATGAAAAGCCGACGAGAATGACAAATGCATCCCCCGCCGAGCACAAAACGCCTTCCAGAACTTGGACACAAACTGAGACCCCCGATCAGACACCACCTCGGAGGGTACCCCGTGAAGCCTCACAATCTCCCCAATGAACACCTGCGCAAGAGTTTTAGCATTAGGGAGAGCCGGAAGAGCGATAAAATGTGCCATCTTGCTGAACCTGTCCACTACAACGAGTATGACCGTTTTACCCGAAGACGGAGGGAGGTCCGTAATAAAGTCCATAGACAGATGAGTCCAAGGACGCTCCGGGATCTTCAAAGGTAAGAGGGCCCCAGACGGACGGGTATGTGAGGTCTTAGAGCGCTCACAAACCCCACAGGACGCGACAAAAGTTACCACCTCTTTATGTAAGTTAGGCCACCTAGAAAAATCCGTCCCCTTTTTAGTCATGTCTGTGAGAGGCTTAACCATGGACGAGAAATTACGAATGAACTTCCGGTTTTCGTATGGACCCTGGGAAAGTGCGGGCAGTTCTTGAGTGGGATCGGCCGGAGAATCTTAAGGCACTACAACGTTTCCTGGGGTTTGCTAACTATTACCGGAAGTTCATTCGTAATTTCTCGTCCATGGTTAAGCCTCTCACAGACATGACTAAAAAGGGGACGGATTTTTCTAGGTGGCCTAACTTACATAAAGAGGTGGTAACTTTTGTCGCGTCCTGTGGGGTTTGTGCGCGCTCTAAGACCTCACATACCCGTCCGTCTGGGGCCCTCTTACCTTTGAAGATCCCGGAGCGTCCTTGGACTCATCTGTCTATGGACTTTATTACGGACCTCCCTCCGTCTTCGGGTAAAACGGTCATACTCGTTGTAGTGGACAGGTTCAGCAAGATGGCACATTTTATCGCTCTTCCGGCTCTCCCTAATGCTAAAACTCTTGCGCAGGTGTTCATTGGGGAGATTGTGAGGCTTCACGGGGTACCCTCCGAGGTGGTGTCTGATCGGGGGTCTCAGTTTGTGTCCAAGTTCTGGAAGGCGTTTTGTGCTCGGCGGGGGATGCATTTGTCATTCTCGTCGGCTTTTCATCCTCAGACCAATGGTCAGACGGAACGTATGAACCAGAGCTTGGAGACATATCTTCGGTGTTTTGTGTCAGAGAACCAGGAGGACTGGGCTTCTTTCCTACCTCTGGCAGAGTTTGCTCTCAATAATAGGCGGAGCGAGTCCACTGGTAAGTCCCCGTTTTTTGGGGCATATGGTTTTCACCCCCAGTTTTGTACTTTCAGTAGGGGGGGCTCTTCGGGGGTTCCGGAGGAGGAACGATTTTCCTCATCTCTCGCTTCAGTATGGAGAGGGGTGCTGAAGAATCTGAATACTATGGGGAACCGATACAAACGTATGGCTGATAGGAGGAGAGTGTCTGGTCCGGACCTAAGTGTGAACGATCAGGTATGGTTGTCTACCAGGAATATTAAACTTAAGGTTCCCTCCTGGAAACTGGGTCCCAGGTTCATCGGGCCGTACAGAATCAGTTCTGTTATTAATCCGGTGGCATTCCGTCTTGACCTCCCCCCTACGTTTAAAATTCACAACGTGTTTCACAGATCATTGCTTAAGAGGTATGTGGCGCCGGTGGTACCGTCACCTTTACCTTCCCCTCCTGTGGTTGTCAATGGTAACTTGGAGTTCCAGGTATCGAGGGTCATTGATTCACGCTTTAATCGCCGGTCCCTTCAGTACTTGGTTCATTGGAAGGGGTATGGTCCTGAGGAGAGGATGTGGGTTCCTGCATTGGATATTAACGCAGACCGATTAGTTCGGGCCTTCCACTCGACTCACCCGGATAAACCTGGCCCTGAGGGTCCGGAGGCCCCTCGTAGAAGGGGGGGTACTGTCACGGGTGTGTTGCCACGAAGATCGTCACGAGTACACAGCCTGACTTCTCGCAGCTGACTTGTTGGTGCTTTGTGTTTTCTCGGCAGTGTAGGAGTTAATTCTCTCTCTCTCTGGGCTAGCTGAGGTCCAGCCTCGCCCAGCTGCAATCAATGCTTCTTTAGTGAGACTCCTTTATATTCCTGCAGGTCTGTTTGGGAGGTGTCGGTGAAAGCTTTTCATTCAGACTTACAGAGCGGATCATGGTGTTTGGAGTTGCTGAGATAAGTGTATTTGGAAGTGTTTTTTCCCTTTCCTCGCTTTATCATTTATCTCCTTTCCCGTTGGTGTTCCCTCTGTTGTAGTTGTGTAGAAGTTGTATGCAAGGTGGTTTTGGTTTTTCCCTTGTACTGTCTCGTTCGTCTAAATACTGTGTGTGGGCATATTATTTCTGGTTCCCTATTGTTGTGATCGGGGTCCTTCTCAGGACTAGATTACTTAGGTGCAGGGATCCTCAGGAGGTAGGGGTTACGCTGGCGGCCTGGACCTCTGTACCTTTAACAGTACCTCCAGGTTGAGGGGTTAGTCAGGGTCCCAGCTTAGGGTCAGCTTAGGCCCCCTACCTCCAGTATTCTGTGACAGTGTGACAATATGGTTTGATTATACAATTTTAGCACACAAAGACTGATTTCTATTCTCGTGCTTGTGTTGAAACATTCAATCGGACGCATTTGATTAGACACATTTAATCAGATACATTCTGATGACTAGCAAGGACGCATTATTGATTCAAGAAGGAACATTCACAGCTGGTGTTTTTTTTTTTACCTAAAGTAACTTTCAGACTTATATAGCATAGATGGGGTCTTTGAACTTAAGGGGCCTCATCTTCTGCTATAACATTCCATCCTTTGGTTCCTTCATTTATCAGTATGAATCTCTATATTTTCTTTTAGTACAACACTGAATACACATTAGAAAAAGCTTAAAAACCAAATAAACCACAAGACACATTAGCAAAATCTGAATAATAGCTTACACTATACCAGCCACCCACCCACCGATACCTTTAAACCAATTAGCAGGATTTAGAAAGGAAAAGGTGTTTGCCCACCAGGAATCCTGATTCTTGAGGTTGGCCTCATCATAAAGCTTCCTCAATTTTACAACGTCCTCTAACTTATGTTTCAGCGTCAATACACTAGGATTGTCTATATAATGACAGCATGCGAGCCCTATTATCTGGCACATCCCTCCTTGTGCTGCTGTTAAATAATCTAGTACAAGGGTATGTTGGTTCGTGACAATAATCAATTGATTCTGTACTGCAAGAGATCCGTTAACTACTTCTAAAATATCCCAAATCTGATCATCAAGATAGTCTGTAGCTTCTACTAATTTATCCCACATTTGTGTCAACATAGGGTATATAAACAATGCACTGAAAAATGTGTTTACCCCTCCCATTTGAACTATATGGGGTCTCCCACTTGGTCTTTCTTTATTGTCTGCTGATCGCTTATGCAGTGTATGTTTTGGGATAGACAAAGGATCTAGCTGGTCTGGAGTAACCATATAAGTTGCGGGTGTCAATCTGGCTAAGGTACAAGTTCCTGTTACTCCTACTGGGAGCCACTTGAAAGCCTTGTCTCCACATACCCAATACATGGATAAGGGGAGATTCCATAATGCTGAATGCTGCAGTATTAGACGGTGAACTAAATCAACAAACTTAGAGACATTTGACATCATACACCACCCAGGCCCTTGACCTATAGGGGAGCAATAGCCAGCATCAGGATTGCCACACGTAGGTGCACCTTTCTGATAACTTGATTACATTACACTGTAGATTGCCAGGTGTTTTGGCACAGGTATCACTTGCCCCGTTTTTAAAATAAACATTATTCACCCAATTAGAAGTGTGTAGATATCTTTCCAACAGGGAAGGTTTAAAGGCATCACTGCTTCCTGAAGTGGCATTAAAACTTATTTTCAATCCTTGTTCAGGTATTTTCCCTAGATCAGTAATTTTTGTTTTGTTACGAGGTACCCACTCCCCTCCTTTAAATGCTATATACAACCTGGGAATTATTTGACCCGTCAGGTTCCCTTGCCACCAGGGAAATTTTGTCCATGCTACTACGGGAATCCCAACAGTGGTATTCCACAGTCTCTGAGTGGCATTATTGGCCCAAGTATCTGAACAGTTCACCCAAAAGTTTATCTCTTCCCATGAGACTGGGACAGCGAGAAAGGGTATGCTAGTGGACGTCACAGGGGCATGTGTACATATCCAACAATTAGCAATGGTCTGGTTTTGCTCCTTTAGTCCATCGATTAGAGCAAGATGGTGTTTAATGAATCTATTGTTGTCTCCATCTGTGGTGCTGAACCTAGTCCATGCACCTATGGTTGTAAGTATGCAGGTAAGTATAAACAATGTCATCATTCTTTGTCCGCTGGTTCTCCTAGTATCTTTTTGCAATGGGATGCGTGGATCCAGGTCTCTTTTCCCTCTAGCTTAACGGCTGTACTTGTGGTCAGCAGAACTTGAAAGGGTCCGTCAAACCGTGGATCTAGGCTTTTCCTCACGTGTCTTTTTATAACCACCCAGTCTCCAGGTTGCAGCGTATGACTGCTAGAGTCTTGATCTGGATCTGGAAGAGAACTGAAGACATTATCATGTATTTGCTTAATCTTTTTGTGTAAAGCCCTCACGTAGGAACTTAGCACATGGTTATTAATTTCTAATGCTTGCGGATAGAAACACCCTAGGCTGGGTACGTTGCCAAACAATATCTCATATGGAGAGAGTCCAGTCTTTCTATTAGGCGTGTATCTTACTGAAAACAGAGCAAGCGGTAAACAATCCGGCCATGGTCTTCCTGTCTCAGCCATGGCTTTCTGAATTTTTTATTTCAATGTCCCATTCAGTCTTTCCACTTTACCACTACTTTGCGGGTGATATGGGGTGTGGAATGCTTGTTGAATTCCTAGAGCTGACATGACTTCATTCATTATTTCACCTGTGAAGTGTGTACCTCTGTCACTCTCAATTACCTCTGGTACCCCATACCTGCAGACCACCTCCGCAAGCAGTTTCTTTGCGGTTGCCGCAGCCGTGGCTTCGGCAATCGGGAAAGCCTCTGACCATCCTGAGAACAAATCAATACAGACCAACACATATTCCCATGATCCTGACTTTGGCAGCTGAATATAATCAATTTGCAGTCTCTGGAATGGATTTGCCAAATCGACCACTGAAAAACAAAGAGAGTTAGAAGGTATCTGTGACAGAAGAATATGCGGGTTGGGCACAACTGGTGTTAGAAGTTCTGTGGCTTTGTTAACCAACCGGAGGTCATGGACCATTCTATATGCGGCTGGTTGTCCTGGCATGCTCTTTTTCTTTACTGGGAACAGGGGAGTGTTGCAAGGGGACTGGGTTTTGACTAGGACTCCCCTCTGTAGTAATTTTTGGACTTGCTGGGCTATGGCATTCTCCTGAGCCGAGCTAAGGGGATACTGCTTCAGTTGAGGCAAGATTGCTCCTGGTTTTAATTTTACCATTACTGGTTGAACTCTTAACCTACCAACATCTGTTTTGTCTGAGGCCCAAAAATCATGTGGTACAGCATGCTCCAATATCGGGGCAAACTCATTTTTCTCTTCTATGCTGGCAATATCTAGTGACATAATTTTGCAAAGGCTACTTGGTTTTAAACCTGGGGTCATGGTGACAGTGCCATCGGGATGATACTCAATATGTGCTTGTAATTGGGACAACACATCATTTCCCAATAGATTACATTGGCCTTGGGGCGATACCATGAGCTGGCTATGTACAGTAGCTCCTTGAATTTGCAGGGGAATTCTCTTAGTGACAGGGAGCAGGATAGACGGGGAATTGAAGGGGGTGGCAATGACATGATGTGAAAAATCAGTGTCAGTGTATGGCCAATCACCTTGCGTAATTACTGAATTGTCGGCCCCCGTATCTACTTGGAAATTGATTTCATGTCCCCCTGGTAGGTTCACCTGCACTATACAACTGAGAGTTGGGGGTAAGGAGATGAGGGGGTTCATGTGCAAGCCACCCTCATCCTGTGGGGGCGTTGTTTGGTTGGCTGGAGGACCCGTACTCTGAGCATTTGGATACGGGTTGGTGCTACAGTCCTTTCTAAAATGTCCTGGCTTTTTACATCCATAGCACAGTTTCTGTCCTCCTCCTTCAGTCCGTCCTCTGCCTCTGTTCTTTCTGGGGGTCGTCTCTGCTATATGTATTCTGGCAGCTCTCTTTGCCTGCGCTATGTCATGCTGTGCCCCCTGAGCTATTCTAGCTAAGTCTTCTGCCTTCACTGATCTCCAGTCTGGTCTACTTGCTTTTACCTTCTCTGCAATCTCCTTCTTTAGTCCATTCATGAAAGCACTTGCTAATACCCTCTCACTAGTCTTATTTCCGGGGTTGAACCCCATTTCTGACCAGGTTTTCTTTAATGCATAGAAATAATCCTTAGGATCTTCCTCCTTCCCCTGCACTCTATCTTCTAGTGTAACTTGCTTTTCTGCTTGCCTATCTTTACATGCTTTTACCAACGCTTTTACGTACAGAACCCCGGCTGCTGCATCATTAGCCTCCGCTACATCAGGGCCCGTTCTATTGTCATATTGTTTATAAGTTTCGTCCGTCAGTCTGTCATACCGAGCTTCATCTGCCAATTTCCCCTTAATTACCCCTTGCAGATCAATTCTAGTGGCATGGTATTATCCTGTATGGTGGTGATCATTCTAGCGAAACCCATAGGGGACTGGGATGGGTCTGGCAGCTGGGAGATCAGTGCCAACTGCTCTGAAGGACTCCATGGTCTATACATTAACATTGTGCGAGCATTCTGACCTGGAACAACTGCGTCCCCCCCCCGCTGCTGCTGCTCCCAGTGCTCCTGGCACAACTACCGTCCTCATTGGGAATAGACTAGCTGGGTGGGGTCTCGGTCCTCCACATGCCACACAGATGTCTACTGTCAAGGGGTTCTGCTGTCCACATCTGGGGCAAACCCAACAATTGGGTTCCTGAGAATTCTGGTACTGAGGTGAGGGTGAGCTGGGTGACGTCGGGAGCGGACAGGGAGAAAAATCTGTCACTCCGGTTTTTGTCAGTTTGTAACGTCCGTCTCCTAATTCTTCAATTTTTCCTTTAAAATGAGCACATGCATTCATCCATACATCCACTGTCTTCAACAGACCCTTATCTTTCAGCCATCCATGATAGCAGTTAAAGAAGGATTTCCATTTCTCTCCATTCATCTCTCCATTCTCATTCATTCCCGCTTTACATAATATTTTGTCAATTCCAATCAGTGCCTGTTTCCCTTCTCTGCGTACCACTAAGTCTTTGGCTATAATGCCTTCCTTGGCATTTTGGTTCCCCATTTTTTTTTGGGTTCTCCTCACTTAGAGTAGACTCCTCAGTCACTTAGACAATGGTCACTTAGACAATGGGCCACAAAGGTTTCTGAACCATTCCACTACTAGCCTTCCAGGACTTATACGCCGACCAGAAAAACAGACCAAAAACACCAATCCCGATACACACCCACAACACAATCATCGGATCCATACTTTCATTCTTAAATTCTCCAAAGGATAGAAGGCAGGACTGTCAATTTATCTTACATTTATGCTTACAGTGATATAAAGAGCCCTGACACACATCACCATCAATGAGTTTAACCGACAAACAAACAAATTCTTCCCTTATCACTCCTAAACACTTTTTGCATAATAATTTGGAACACAGTGTACATGTGCTTTTCCACAAAACACCAGTGGTTCACGTAGTGAATCTTACAGTTCTAACTTGCCAACCGTGGTCTGTATGGAGTTGTTCAATAAAGGGCCCAAAATTAAGATAACATAGATGGGAGAGGTCTCTATGAATAGGAATTCCTAAGTATTTGATACCCTGTGAGGGCCAGGCAAAGGGAAAGTTGGACTGGATGGAATTCTATATGGATTTGGGGAGGGAGACATTGAGGGCCTCAGACTTCGCTGCATTGATTTTAAAATTTGACCATGTAACAAAGTGATCTATTTCAGCCATAACAGCATGGATGGATATATGTGATTGAGTGATATATACTAGGACATCATCAGCAAATGCAGAGCACTTGTACTCGGTGCCTCCCACCTCAATCCACCTAATATTGGGGTTATGGCGAATTGATGAGAGCAGGTGCTCCGTCACTAGGATGTATAAGAGAGGGGACAGAGGACATCCCTGCCTTGTCCCATTGGTGATTATGAAAGGTGATGAAAATGTTCTGACGCGCCCCCTGGGCCTTGGGACACCCGGGGCCGGACCCTTTTTGGTGGATGCTGGTGGTTGTAGTCTTCGTGGCGGCGACCCGGTTCCGTGGCTCAGGGCGGTCAAACCAGTGGCGGAACTATATATGTGGTTTTGATGTTTAAATATCCGACTACGCCACCCGTGGATTGCGGTCAGAGTGAACCGCCGCTGCAGGGCAGACCGCTGAGGCTGGTGTTGTGGGTGCAGCAGAGCGTAGTATAACTCCACACGGGAGGAGTATAGCCTCAGGGCAGTGTATGCGGAGGATGGGGGTGATGGTGCAGGGCAGCAGCAGTAGCGACACGGAGTCAGTGATGCAGTCCAGGGCCTTTACTCACAGTTCTTATTATCCAGACCACTTCTGCAGGTAACGGCTGCCCACGTCGTACTGTGCTCACCAGGTGAGGGTCTCAGACAACTCTCAGATAACTTTGGAGCGCTTCACATGACCCCTTTTGTGTGTCCTTTGTCTGGCCTTTCTTACCAACGCTTCTGTCCGGCTGCCTCGGGCCTCCTCTTGGTAAACTTGGCGCCAGTTTCCCTGACCCTATGTGGTGCCTTCTTAGCGGGTGTAGCGAGGGGCTACGCCACATAAAATGTCACAGCCTCCGGTTTCTAGCTGAGGGTCGTTTCCCGCCTCCACTGGTTTCGGGGACCGGTCTCCCCCTTTGGCCTGACCCCTCCACGCAGGTGGATTCGGGCGTGCGGTGGCGACTCGCCCGTCCGCACCCCTAGGATCCCTTCGTTCCTCGTTCCTGGAGCCTTCTCCGCTCCTCTTCCTTCCTTCTCCCTCTTCCAGGCCTGGGCCTCTGTTCCTAGGCCCGCCTCCGGAGCAGAGCTCATGCAGAGTCCCTGCTCCCTGTCACTTCTGCTCAGACTTCTCTGCACTGAACTAAGATGGTGCCCACCTTTTATACTCCCTTCTCAATGCACCCAGGAACTGCTTCCTCCCTGCTCCTGCACTACAGGGTTCCCCTTCCTCGGTGTTCCCTCCCCCCACTCCAGCCAGGGACAGGGACTGTCGTGCCCATCTCAGGGGCATATTGGAATGCTTTCTCAGCATCCAACGAGAGTATCTAATTACAAATTTTTAACTGCATCTAGCCCAGGAAATACTTTGTGCCTAGTAGCAGTGTCTGCTAGTCAGCGGATTATCCCAGCTGTTAAGCAAGCTACACCACCTGTAGTTTGGACACTTAATTTTTTCAAAGGAAATGGTTCGGGACCCCGGGATACTCAGTGAAGAGCATCAGGAGGCACCCCAAGTCATAGGGGCTGGGACTGGCGGTAGGACGCCTTGCGGTGGACCGCCGAGCTCGATCGTTATAAAAGCTTTTTAACTGCAGTAGCTTTAGTGGACGCTACTGGAGCTGGAATTACGCGGCTGCTGGCATGAGACTTGCCCTCCAATAGATCCTTGTAAAAGGATTTAAAGTGTATTCATTCAAATTAGAGAGACTATTTAAATGAAAAAGCTTAGACCTGCCTCCACCACAGGGGGGCTCGCTCGACCCACCAGCGGACAGGCACCAGTATTGGGAGAGGGGGGCTGGCCGTCAGGGTCCACCGCGGCTCTGGCACAAACCCGGCGACACGGAGGTCGCACGGGCAGGTACGGACTGGCCGTGTCGGCTTTGCACTTTTTTGATTTTAGAAGGACATGACATGCCTATATCTGTGTCTCCCCCTCCTTTTACTCCTCCACCTCTTTTCTTTTCGCATGACTATATGTACTTGTCACTTTTCCATGTGTTAGTTGTGTCTTCTGAGCAGTTTGTCAGCTTTTGGACACCTTTGAAGGTGTTTTCTATGTGTTTCTATGTGTTTTTGTTTGCCTGCCATTGGTTTTAACGGTGTTCGAAGGTGTTCGACGAACAGTTCGGCGAACATACGGGTGTTCGACGAACCGAACCGAACTCGAACACTACGGGGATGGCTCAACACTACTGTGGAGCTTTACTCCTCCGCTCCCCTCAAGGCCTTCTTAGGTAGGAACCTTGACCGGGTAGAGACAGCGGTTAACTCTAACCCGCTCCTCGTCTCAAGGCCAGAGTACGAGGACCGTGTATCTTCAACAAGCTGCAGGTTCCAGCAGAAAGCCACTATCAGCGAGGAAGATCACAATCAAAGACCTTGAACCTAAGATGGCCGTATATTAAATACTAGATGGTGGCCCGATTCTAATGCATCGAGTATTCTAGAATATGCATGCGGCTGACCGGGCGCGACTAAGCAGCGAAGCAGTGTTTAAATGGGTTGTGCACTAATTTTAATTAACTTCACAATGTATCCCCTCGGTGCCCCTAATGAATTTTGTCATTACGTCATGTTGTCAATCCTGCTTGTGACAACATCGCTGACGACGCACAGCCAGCACGTAATTGTCCCGCCTGCAGCCGGCTGTTGCTTCCGTTTACATCACGACTATTTGTGGCTGCAGCCAGGGGTCTGCTGTTCTGCGTACCACAGTGAATGATGGGCTGTGGCGGGGTTATCCCCCATCGTGTCACATCCAGCATCCACAGCGCGGTCTGTCAATGTGGTTTGTATGGCTCCGTCATTCCTCTAATCCTGGTTTGTATGGCTGACTTATTTTGGATTGTACGCCTTCCTCATCTTAGCTTGTATGGCCTCCTTATCCTGGTTTTGTATGATCTACTCATTCTCCCATCTCCACAGCACAGTTAAAAAACTAAACCCTAATCCTCCCCTTGTTTCCTTTTCTCTGCTCCAGCGCTGTCTGTCCTGTTTTCAGCAGCTCCTCGCAGGATCGGAGGCGCAGCACGCGCTCTCAGATACTGCTGTGATTAGCTGCTGTCTGTAGATTCGCTGCTTTCCACGCCGGGACTAAGTGCGTGGAGAGGCACAAATCTGCATTCACTTTAGTAGCACATGCTGCAGATGTCGCTATGAAGATTTAAGAATAATACAAGGAATACACAAAATAATACTTTATTATTAACTATTATTGGTTATAGAACTTAATACAACTGAACAAAATTATTAAACAGATGATCAAAATATATAAACTATTCCATGAATATGTAACAATATTTTACAATAAATCATCGGACAAAAGAAGTAAGACCCTAGAATACATTTCGTAACAATATCAACCTAAAATATTTTTGTACTCAAGATTTTTGGTGAATACTTTTGGACTATCTGTAAGCAACTTTCCTTGTAAATGGGTATCCAAAACTTGCACCTTGACATTGGATCTCATTTTAACTCTTGAAAATGCAACATAGAGTTGTCCATGACCAAAAACGGGCTCCGGTAAATATATGCCAACACGGTGTAGAGTTTGACCTTGTGACTTGTTTATTGTCATGGCAAATGCTGGTTTTACTGGAAACTGTCGACGTCGAAGCCTAAATGGAAGACCGGTGTCTGAAGGACATAAATCAATGCGTGGAATGAACACTTCCTCTCCTTTTGCAGATCCAGTGATCACTGTTGCTTGAATTATGTGGGAATGGAGTCCAGTAACAATAAGGCGAGTTCCATTACATAGACCATTTCTTGTATTTAGATTCCGCAGCAACATTACGATTGCTCCAACTTTAAGTTGTAGTCCGTGGGATGGCATTCCTGATGGCGTAACACTATTTAAAAATTCAACTGGATAATGCTCTCGTTCATCTTCATTGTCGACATCCACCGAATCATCACTTTTGTACAATTTATACTCTCCAGGCATTCTATCCATCACACGTGAATTTAGCAGAGCTACGTCATCGTTCTTGGGACAGAGAATTGCATAGGAAGAGGCCCTCTCAACACTGCTTTGGTCGTTCACATCTATTTCAACGCGTTGTCCAAAAACATAACTTACGATGCAGTCAGTGCACAACATGTCTTCTGGTATTTCAATAATGTCTTCTCCAAGGTTATATTTATTGCTAAGTTCACCATTACCAAGTTTAAGAAGCCAGTTGCTGTACTCTGGGTCAGAAGATCGCATGTTGTTAATTAATTGGAGTTTATTAAACTCTTTCCAAAGGTCTGACATTTTTAAGGTTGACTCGATAATATTTGTTCTTGTTCCATTTGGTACAACTGGAAGGCATTGCCTAAAATCTCCGCCAAGGACAAAAATTTCATTTTTTTCTGCAATATTTGTAGTCATAACTTCATGCAGAAGTCTGTCAATTAAGCTCAAAGCATATTTGGGTGCCATGGTGCACTCATCAAGTATGAAAAGATTTGCACTGTTTAACTGTTTTCCTGCAAATGTGTCTTGTTTGATTCTGGAAACGGAGATTTCATTGACTGGAACTGGTATCCCAAAGAGTGAATGCATAGTGCGAACTCCTCTTAAAAGGTTTACTGCAATACCTGTTGTAGCCAATGGCAATACGACTTTTCCCAACCCTCTAACATGATGCATTAAAACTTCATAGAGGTATGTTTTACCGCTGCCTCCAGGACGTTTTTGGCGTTGGATCGGCTTGGTTTTCTAAAGCGCTCACAATAGTGTCATATGCAATCCGTTGTTGTTGATTTAAGGATTTTTTCTTCTCTGTTGCCAACAATAATTCATAAGCTTCATCATACTCTTGAATTTGTGCAACTTGACTTGCAGGCTGTGGCAAAATAAAGTCTGAAAACGTTTTTCCATGCAGTAGTAGGACATTTTGGACATCTTGCATGGCTTAAGATTCGCAATTTTGACAATTTCCACTTTTGTTGTGAAGACGTAAGCAGTAATCTTCAATTATATGTTCTTTGAAATTTGTCCAAAGTTGAGCTGGATTTGTAGGCGGTCCAAAGACAGAAATGTAGGCGAACAATTCACGAAGTTTCTTAGGCATATGTAGGGTAACTGCGTCTTCTAAAGTAAGTGTCCACATAGTATCATCCAATAGAAGTCCTAAAGCCAAAGCTGCAGCTTTAAATGTATCGTGCAATACTCCATTAATTGTTTTCAAATCTTCGTAACTTCTAGCTCCTTTGACATGCAGTAGTAACAGCCGAAGGCAATATCTTTCTTGATCCTTGACACTAACAGTATACATGCGTCCAATTATTCTGCTAAGTCTTCGTTGTCTTGGCTTCCAAGTTTTATTCCAAACGTAATGCTCTGGAATCTCTCGATACAAATACTGCCTTGCGTTTTCGTCACGTTGGTTCAGCAAAAACCATTCCATTAATGTTGACGTTGTGCTTAAATTTTTTGAGAAATCTTCGACTTGAGCATTTTCAAAGAAATAAAGCTGCTGTTGATTTGGTAAATGAATAGCTAAACGTATAATGGCATGGGACTGTGAATGCAAGGGAAACGCAAATATTCTCCAAGCAGCTTCTGGATCACTGACATATTTTGAGTCAACAAACCGTGATGATTCATCGTGATTGACTGTTTTTTGTTGTATTTCGACGTTAGCTTTGTCATGCCCCTTGTAGATGTACTTGAAAAGATATTTAACACTTTTTATTGAAGCGCCGATTTCAACGTTGATGTGACAGTTGTAGCTTTTTAATAAGTACGGGTTGTATGGAACTATCCATGAGTTATTTATAATCTTTTTGTTGTGTACAATGTTATCAATCAGTTGTCTCCTGTAGGATGGGTAGCCGTCCAAATCTTTAACAGTGTGCTGTTTCAACTGCTTTGGAAACCCTTTTGTACACTTTCTGTTTTCCATGCATGGACTTTTTGGATTTGCTACACCGCATGGGCCATGAACCATATTACAGATTACAATATTATACAATTCAGGATACTTTTCTTGGTTAGGAATTTCAGCCCACACTATGTTGTCAGTTTCGTCCTCCGTGCGAAACTTGGAATCCGCGTCTAAAATAATTAGTTTATGCGCATGTTGGAGACCTAGTTTCTGAAACTCTATGACGTGTACCATTGCTACGACTGTTCCAAAAAGCCCATTTTTGATGTCTTTAAAAAGACTGCTGAGTTTTAGTCGAAATACGTGTGCAACTAAGTCCGGCCTGTGTTCAACTTGCTGCCAGGGTTGTAGATTTTCTGCTATTTCTGGCCATTTAGGATTACAGGTCATTGTTAAAAAAATGTCAGGTCTTCCATACTTTGTTACTATTGCCATTGCATCTTGATAACGCTGTTGCATGTTGCGGGGGCTACCTTCAAAGGACGACGGGAGAATTACTGTTTTTCCAATTGGAATTCCTTTTTGAATGGATTGTTTTTGCAAATGTTCTTGAAGAACGCAGTAGTCTTCAACTTTAAGTTGTTTTTGGTTCATTCGTATGAAATTGAGCCGATTAGCTTCAATTTTAACGTATGCGTCGACTAAGTACTGTTGTGTCAGTTTCCCACCGTTTAAAATAGGATTGTAGTAATTTTGCACAGACAGAAGAAAACTGTAGTACTGTAGTTGTGTAATTCTTCTTGAAGTTCCTTGCTGGTGTAGGTTTTCATGCCACCCTTGATCAGCGCTTGGAAAGAATAGCGGATACAGAAGAGCATCAAGGTTGCTGTGCAAAATGCTAATACGTTGTGTTTTAGGAACGAAAGGGTTGTTTTTGTCTGGCTTAATATGAACTAATATATCTCTTTGAAAAGGAGGCTCTCCATCATCGTTTTGAAAAACAACTGCGACCTCACTTACACGTGGTTTGTTGTAACATCGGGGATCTTGTTGACGTTCTTGTTTAATGGCCATGATAATAGAAGGCATTTCCGTCCCATTTTGTATAGCTCTCTGTTCCTCCTCAGCTTCAACGTCTTTTAGCATGCGATATGCGGCAGCAAATGGGCTGATTGTTTGTAAATGTGCGGCAATTAGGTTCATCAGTTCTGCATTACACTTTTCATTTTCTTTTCGGTTCATCCTTTGTTCTGTAGCCTCATTTGGATCAAAGATGTATAATTGTGCAAATGTTGGTGGTTGTCCTAGTTCTGGGTGAAGTGTTCCAGTGCGGTGGTAGATCTGGCCATGAATTTTAAAACAATTCAGTCCTAATCCAGGGGGCGGTGCAATGTTGGCACCAAATGAAGCAAACGCATGAGAACTGTTGATACTTCTAATATTTTCCATAAAATTTATACTGTGTTCATGCGTTCCTTTCATCAACTGCTCAAAGAGATCTGAGTAGTGACGTCTTGGTAGCATCACTTTTCCTTTTTGGTAGCATTGAGTAAACTGATTGTCAGATGGTTTTTCCTCTATGAAATTCAGAGAGTCACATTTTGAACAAACTACATTCATCTTCCCACAGTAGTGTTGAATAATTATAGTTTCATTGTCTGTTAAGTAACGTGCAAGTTTTTGAATGTTCTGCTGGGTTTGCCTTAGTTGGTAGAGCATTCTTTTTTGATAAATTTGTCGATCGTGTTGTTCTCGGTTTGTCCTAGATTCTGGAGATTCATGAAGCCGACATTGTCTATGGGATTCCGCATCGTGTTCCTGTCTAGCCGCAGTGTGTTGCGGTGTTTCCCGTTTCCGACGTTTTCTGTGAGCTTCCGCATCCTGGGCTTGTCTGGCGGCAGTGTGTTGCGGTGTCTCCTGTTCCCGGCATTTTTGGTGAGCTTCCACATCCTGGGCTTGTCTGGCGGCAGTGTGTTGCGGTGTCTCCTGTTCCCGGCGTTTTTGGTGAGCTTCGGCATCGTGGGCTTGTCTGGCGGCATTGTGTTGCGGTGTCTCCTGTTCCCGGTGTTTTTGGTGAGCTTCCGCATCCTGGGCTTGTCTGGCGGCAGTGTGTTGCGGTGTCTCCTGTTCCCGGCATTTTTGGTGAGCTTCCGTATCCTTAGCTTGTCTGGCGGCAGTGTGTTGCGGTGTCTCCCGTTTCCGACATTGTCTGTGAGATTCCGCATCCTGGGCTTGTCTGGCGGCAGTATGTTGTGGTGTCTGTTGCTCTCGACGTTGTCGTTGTCTTGCTGCTTCTGCTGCTTTTCTGTCTTCCTCCGTGGCGTATTTTCGCTTACGACCCATTATAAAACAGGAAGTGTAAAGAAGTATCTCTTTAGCGCGCTGTCACTGGCAGAACGTGTTCAGTAAACCTGACTGAAGTCTCTCGCACAGTGTGACTGAAGTCCCTCGCACAGTGTGACTGAAGTCCCTCGAACAGTGTGACTGAAGTCCCTCGCACAGTGTGACTGAAGTCCCTCGCACAGTGTGAGTGAGAAAACCTGCTCAGTACGTTATGAGCAGTTTGTGAGTCACATGACCACATGGGCGGAGTTAGCCCTGCTATCTCCCGAAGGTGGCGTAGCTATTTGAAATGTTGCGGTAATTGGCCGGAGAGCGTGTTTAAAATTGGCGCGAAAATCTGTGATTGGTCGCGGGCGGCGTCCGCGACCAATCATAGAAGCGGGTTTTAAATCTCGCGTGCCATGTTACTAAGGAGCGGACAGCGAATTTCTGGTCGCGCCCTCCTGCCGCGACCAATCAGCGTATCGTATTGGTGAGGACCAGGGAGCGGCTGCCTGTGCGGTTACTTCTGCTGCGAACAGTCGCTCATGTCCCGGCTTCTCGGAGCGGAAGTATCCCGACCCGCAGCGGCGCTCCCCGTTCCTCCCTTCACACCCTAGCCGCATGGATGTCAGCGCCGCTCCCCAGTCCTCCCTTCCGCATGGATATCAGCGTCGCTACCTGTGCGGATACTTCCGTTGCGAGATGCCGTAACATGAGCGACTGCTCGCAGCAGAAGTATCCCGACCTGCAGCGCCGCTCCCCGGTCCTCCCTTCACACCCTAGCCGCTGATCTCCCGACAGTAGCCGCATGGTGTTACTAAGGACCGGACATTTGTGTCAAAAATCTCTGATTGGTCGCGTGCGCTGCCCGCGACCAATCACCGATTTGGGCGCCACATTTAAATAGCGGCCGCGACCAAACACAGATCTTGCAGAGAAATTTAAACACCGCTGTGCTGATTGGTCGCCGACGCTGCCCGCGACCAATCACCGATTTGGGTGCCACATTTAAATAGCGGCCGCGACCAAACACAGATCTTGCAGAGAAATTTAAACACTGCTGTGCTGATTGTTCGCGGACGCTGCCCGCGACCAATCACCGATTTGGGCGCCACATTTAAATAGCGGCCGCGACCAATCACAGATCTTGCAGAGAAATTTAAACACTGCTGTGCTGATTGTTTGCGGACGCTGCCCGCGACCAATCACCGATTTGGGTGCCACATTTAAATAGCGGCCGCGACCAATCACAGATCTTGCAGAGAAATTTAAACACTGCGGGCAGCGTTGGCGACCAATCAGCACAGCAGTGTTTAACTTTAGCGGCAAGATCAGTGATTGGTCGCGGCCGAAGACCAATCATCGAATCGTATTGGTGAGGACCGGGGAGCGTCGCTGCCTGTGCGGCTACTTCCGCTCCGAGAACCCGGGACATGAGCGACTGCTCGCAGCAGAAGTATCCCGACCTGCAGCGCCGCTCCCCGGTCCTCCCTTCCGCATGGAGGTCAGCGGCGCCGGCGGTTGGGGTCCTTCTGCTGCTACCGGCCGGGAGATGAGCGCCTCGCGCCGGTCATCTCCCGGCTGCATCTCCGTCCCGCAGATGAGCCGCTAACGGCCGCCATCTTTTTTCAGAAATCCCGCGGCGCTGATTGGCCGCTGCCAGACCAATGAGCGACGCGGGATTTCCAGGACAGACAGAAAGACAGACAGACAGACTGGATAAGACGATTATATATATATAGATGTATCAGTAAGTGTAACCTAAAAGTGTGTCCTCCACCCTCACCCACTACATGGTTCCCCCTATCTTTGGTTCCTCCCCATCTCCTCTATCCCGGCTGGGGCAGCACCCTGGTGCATATAAGCCCCCCACAGGACAGGAGTGGTGTAGTGTTGAGTTCTGAGGCTGGGTCCCGTGTGGTGCTCCATCCTTACCTCGGAGAGGAGATACCACACCTCGGTCTGAGGTGCAGTACCCATGTGGCGACTGAACCCTCAGGGGCGCCACAGTTCCAACCGATTCATATAGAAACTACACTTTTAGATATCTGCCTAATTGTTTCTAAGCATGGCTTTGAAAGAAGGGGCATTGCTTTGAAAGAAGGGGCATGGCTTTGAAGAAGGGCCATGGCTTTGAAAGAAGGGGCATTGCTTTGAAAGAAGCGGCATGGCTTTGAGGAAGGGGCATGGCTTTGAAAGAAGGGGCATTGCTTTGAAAGAAGGGGCATGACTTTGAAGAAGGGGCATGGCTTTGAAAGAAGGGGCATTGCTTTGAAAGAAGGGACATTGCTTTGAAAGAAGGGGCATGACTTTGAAGAAGGGGCATGGCTTTGAAGAAGGGGCATGGCTTTGAAAGAAGGGGCATGGCTTTGAAAGAAGGGGCATGGCTTTGAGGAAGGGGCATGGCTTTGAAAGAAGGGGCATTGCTTTGAAAGAAGGGGCATGACTTTGAAGAAGGGGCATGGCTTTGAAGAAGGGGCATGGCTTTGAAAGAAGGGGCATGGCTTTGAAAGAAGGGGCATTGCTTTGAAAGAAGGGGCATGGCTTTGAAGAAGGGGCATGGCTTTGAAAGAAGGGGAATTGCTTTGAAAGAAGGGGCATGGCTTTGAAAGAAGGGGCATGGCTTTGAAGAATGGGCATAGCTTTGAAAGAAGGGGCATTGCTTTGAAAGAAGGGGCATGGCTTTGAAAGAAGGGGCATGGTTTTGAAAGAAGGGGCATTGCTTTGAAAGATGGGCATGGCTTTGACAGAAGGGGCATGGCTTTAAATACCACAGCATGCACTAAATTGTTTGAAAATTGGGGGGCAAAAAAAGTGATGCAAGGCAAGCCAGCAAAAGAGTCTAAAGTATGACAAATTTTCTCATTTACATGTCCATATTTAACCACGTACATGGAAAAAATGGCCCTGGTGTCAGCAGTGTTTGTTCCGTGTGTCATCAGTGTTCGGTCTGTGGGTCCGTTTTTCCCATCAATGTTTGACGGATGGATAAATAAATCCTTGAATTACAGAGCTTCTCCTATTCTTTGCCATCCGGGTGCTGAATGTTTTTGCACAGACCCATAGACTTGTATCGGCTCTTTTCATCTGTGATATCGGAAAAAGACAGACAGATGCACAAAAATCAGACACAATCCGTGTGGCAGGTATGTTTTACCGGACGCACTGCATAGATTACATAGGAAAGTGTGTCTGGCCTTCTATTAGGTTTTTTTTTAGTTATGGATGACAAATGGACGCTGTACCGATCAAAAATGGCCTTTTTTTCCCCTGAACACAAAGCATTGTGCTTGTGTGAATTTGCACTTCGGCAGGCAATTGTGCACTGAGCCTATATGAAGGCGTTTTGTGCGCTGCCGCCAAAATGCAACATTCAGTTGGACGCAGCAATATTTTATGTGTGAATACTGTTTAATACAGATTTTAGCATTTCTCTTTTTCTGAAAATGCGTCGGGCCTCATGCAGAAACAAACTTTTTGTCGAAACGGACAGTGATACCCATAACAACCAATCAGAGCTCTTCTTTTATTGTCCTGGTAAAATGAAACGTGGCATCTGGTTGGCTGTCATGGAGAACACTGACACATTCTGAAACTTAGCGCCGATTCTTCCACACTTCATGCCACACGTACAGTGTAAAAACTGATCGTCTGAATGGTCTCTTTACAGCAGCTGTTGCCTATGATGGCACAGAGAGGCATTGCACCAAACATCCATACCTTTTGCAATCTCGCTAGGGCATGCCTTAAAGAAAAAGATGGTTTACAGCTCCTGGAAGACATGGCGGTAATGACATTGCTGGTTTACATAGTTTATTTAGTGTCTTTTTTTTTTACTCCTACTTGATAAAGTCTAGAAAATAATGTCATTTTTAAACTGATTTGCCTTTTTATAGAAAACAAGTGACAAGGATCTTTTTGCATATCTGATCGGTAACTTGTTTTACAGATTTGTGGATTCCATCCAAATATCAATGTATACAGCACATTGATTAATGCGGCCATAAAGAGGTTAGATGACGTCTACTTGACCAATATTCTACTTGACCAATATTCTGCGGGACTTGAGGAACAGAAACGTGGCTCCTAATGAAGTGGTGGTCCGTCAGCTGGAGTTTGCAGCACAGTACCCACTAAACTTTGATAAAGTGAGTATACGATCTGATAAAACCAATAATGGAGGCTGGTGAAGAGGAGGGAATTCGCATCCATGTGGGTAAAAATGTGTTGTTTTTTATCAAAATGGAAACTTGTATTCGGTAAAAATACTCCACACCACACGCCATCAACCAAGAAGTCCAATAACTAGTAATAGATTAGAAACAAGCGTTTGAAGACTTTTCCTGTTGTGAACATGATCCTTTAAGTTAAAGGGAACCTGTCACATTGGATAACGCTATTAACCTGCTGATGTAGGGTTAATCTGCAGGGTAATACCATTAGGAAGTGCTTGGCCACTATACTGAATGTGCGGCACATGGGAGTAAATGAACTTTATTCCTCCCGTGAGCCGCCGGCTTTCAGTCATGCAGGGCGTGCCTTTATTCACCACTCCATACAATGTGAGCAGTGGCAGTAAGCACGCCCTGGAACTTCCACTGACAGGTGGCTCTGCACTGATGCACTGTAGAGCTAGCTGTCAGTCAAAGGGCTGGGGCGTGCTTACAACCATTGCTTACTGTGTACAGATTGGTGACAAAAGGCACACCTGCATGACTGAAAGCTGGCGGCTCACAGGAGGAATAAAGTAAATTTTCTCCCTTGTGCTCATTCTGGGGATGGCAGCCAGTCACCTTCCTAATGCTATTAACCTGGAGATTAGCCCGATGTCTGCAGATAAGTCATGACTAAGGGTGATCTGTCACCTGAAACACGTTGACGTCGCATTCCTTCTGGCTGTAATGCTGACCTTGTCCTCTGTTACGCACTTTGTGTGAAAAAGAGCCTATTCACGGTTCGTTGAGCTGGATTATCTTCATTTTATGATTCCCTTTAAAATGACTAGCAATTTGTATATAACAAAAAATATAAAACAGGATGGAGGAATAAAGGGGCTGTCCGAAACGGATGACTTTATTTCGACACCTGCACACTCACTGAATGGATCAGTTACATGTTCAAGGCCACAAGAGTGACGAAATAATGTTAAAATATCACGTTATTTATCCCACAGCTGTGACAAATGCAGAGATTGCCTGTCAAACAGGCAATCTCTGCATGTATCACAGCTGTCTAACAGCCGTGACACTTGCAGGCGCAGCGACATTAAAAGAAATGCTAAGCACACCAAAATACTCGGCGAGCACACAAGCATGCTCACAGAAAGAGTTAATGAAACCTACTCGCTCATCACTAGTACTGACATGAAAGGAGTTAACATATCATTGCTACTGCACTGTGAATGCCGTAACAACAAAACCAAAGCATTAATGGCAAATTGTGTGTGTTCTTTTTTTCTTTTTTTTTTCATGTTTCACCCCACAACATTTACAGCGCCTTTCCACTGAACCTTTCCGTCAACCTTCCCACATTTTTTCATGTTACACCCATGAACTTAAAGTATTTTATTGGGATTTTATGTGATTTACCAACACTAAGTAGCAAGTATTTGTGAAGTGTAAAGGAATTGATACATGGTTTTAGAATTACTTTTAAAAATATAAATCTGAATATTGTGATGTGCATTTGTATTCAGCCCCCCTGAGTCAATACTTTGTAGGACCACCTTTTGCTGCAATTACTGCTGCCAGTCTTTTGGGGTCTGCCTCTACCAGCTTTGCACATCTAGCTCTTAAGGGTTTTTATCAGAAATATGCCAGAAATGGGCCAGAAGTGACCAGAAGGTACGAGTGACCATCTACTAATTGTGCTTAGTTTCTCTTTCTCATTCAAATATAGATTGGGAAGGGAAAAGAGGAAAAGATGGATATGGATCACAGGTTAGCCAGAGAAGCTTTAATCAGAGTTGCTCAGAATGTTACACCGTTATTCATTGGTATAATCAATTTCCCTATCCACCTATACTATCAGAACACGGGACTCAGTCCCTGACGCGCGTTTCGCTGGTATACCGGCTTTTTCTAAGGGCCTCATTGGGCTAATTTAGGTGTATAATATACAGCCATGACCCAATAATTAGGGGCTGGGTTAGGCATTTCTAATACTATTTTATCCACCTCACTACGGACCGGGTTTTGTGGGTCACCATTTGGAAGCTGGTGACCCTGTATGCATTTATTAATGCACGTTTTGCACAAATGTATCTATTTTAATAGTAATTTTCAATAAACGTTATATTTTATTTTCCATTCACATCTTTTCCTCTTTTCCCTTCCCAGTCTATACTCGATATAATTATGGTGGTGTACACCAGTGAATGGTAGTCTAATGAGATATGATCCTCTTTTCTTTCTCTTTCTCATTCACACTTAAACCTTCATTATGCTTACATACGCCCTTAGTATCTTGGCACCACTAAACCTTACTCTCCTTCGCTGTCCTCAAACCCCAGCACCCTCTAACCAAATAATCATCTCTCCTTCCCTCTTACCTTCCCACCTGACCTCATCTGCAGACCTGCTCCTCAAGCTCAGATCTATCCTAACAAAACATAAAACAAGCCGGACACTCTCCTTCTCCCACCTACTCTCCCTCTCTCTGCTTCTCCTCACTGCTGGCGACATATCTCCCAATCCTGGACCCAAACAGCTCACACCTCCCACCAATACCCCCTCCTATCGCTTCCAACCAACTGCAAACTACCGCAACCTCTCCTACTTAAAACCCGTGCCGCTGATGCCCACCCACCCTGCTCCCTCTCTTTGGAGCACTCTTGAACGCCCGCTATGTCTGCAACAAGCTCCATTTTGTCCACGACCTCTTTACCTCTCGTTATCTCTTTTTCCTGGGCATCACAGAGACATGGTTGACACCCTCCGACACTGCCTCCCCTGCTGCGCTGTGTTACAGTGGCCTCCACTTCACCCACACTCCTCGCCCTGGTAATAGACATGGCGAAGGAGTGGGTCTTCTCCTTTCTACCAACTGCACCTTTAGCCCTTTCCCACCTCTACCCTCCCTTACTCTCCCTTCTTTTGAAGTCCACTCTGTCCTCATCTACTCTCCTTCCAAGTAGCTGTCATATACTGACCTCCAGGCCCAGTCACTGCCTTTATTGACCAATTCTCCACCTGGCTTCTTTACTTTCTCTCTGCTGACATTGCACAATCATCATGGGCGACTTCAACATCCCCACTGACACTCGCCAGTCAAAAGCATCCAAATTCCTGTCGCTTACTTCATCCTTTGGACTTACTCAGTGGTCCTCCTCAGCCACCCACACAGACGGAACACACTAGACCTCATCTTCTTCACCCAACTCTGCTCCCTATCTAACCTCACAACCTCCCCCCTACCCCTATCTGACCACCGTCTACTCACTTTCTCATCCCTGTCCTCCTCACCTGTCACACATGTCCAGCAACTAGCACACCCCCTCAGAAACCTTGCATATCTAGACACTCACACACTCTCTGACTCTGTTCTACCACTGACATCCATATCTTTACTCCACGACACTGTCAGCACCACTGCTTTCTACAATGCCACTCTCGCATCAGCTATTGACTCAGTCGCCCCTCTTGTGCATGGCAGAGTGCGACAAGTCAATAGGCAACCCTGGCACAACACCCTCACTAAACCGCTTCGGCAAGCGTCCAGGGTTGCGGAACGGCGTTGGAAGAAAAAACAATCGCAAGATGACTTCACTGCATTCAAACAACAACACTCGCATTCAAATCAACCCTCGCCTCTGTTAGGCAGGCCTACTTCACAACCCTCATATCTTCCTTATCCTACAACCTCAAACAGTTATTCAACACTTTTAACTCTCTCCTCCGCCCACCACTGTCCCCTCCGACCTCCGTCATCTCTGCTGAGGAGTTCGCCACACACTTCAAAAACAAGATTGACCAAACACGGCAAATCTTTACTATCCGACCACCACAGCCCCTTTGTTTCCCAGACCATTGCCCTTCCCCCATAACCTCCCTTTTCAACATCATGGAAGGAGACCTCACTCGTCTCCTTTCCAAATCACATCTCACCACTTGTGCACTCGACCCCATCCCATCCCCCCCAACCTCACCCCCACACTCATCCCATCCCTAACCCATCTTTTCAACCTATCACTAACTTCTGGTACCTTCCACCCTGCCTTCAAACATGCCACAATCACTCCCATTCTCAAAAAGCCATCTCTCAACCCAACCGCCTTGTCCAGCTACCGCCCCATATCGCTTCTCCCATTTGCCTCCAAACTCCTTAAGCAACACGTTCACGCTGAACTTTCCTCTCACTTCTCATCTATCTCTCTTCAATAACCAACAATCTGGTTTCCGCCACCACCATTCCACCAAAACTGCCCTTACAAAAATTACTAATGACTTTCTTACAGACAAAGCTAACAGACAATTCACTGTACTGTTTCTTCTTGACCTGTCCTCTGCCTTCGACACAGTTGACCACTGCCTCCTACTGCAGATCGTCTCTTCCTTTGGAGTCAAAGACCCTGCCCTATCCTGGATCTCCTCATACCTTTCCAACCGCACATTTAGCGCCTCCCACTCCCACACTACCTCCTCATCCCCCCACCTCTCTGTTGGAGTCCCTCAAGGTTCAGTCCTAGGACCCCTACTTTTCTCAATCTATACCCTTGGCCAGGGACAGCTCATAAAATCCCATGGCTTCCAGTCATGAAGAGCATGGTCAGTCATCCTCTTGGTGAGGACACAGAAGTCTTGCCTGTTAGCAATCTGGCACGCATGGCTGAGTTTATGTTACGCTGCCTTTCCCCTGATCCTTGCTTTGTCCAAACTTTGGATGACAGTCCTTACTGGTTGGTGACACTTCTAAACCCACGCTACAAGGAGAACTTTCTGTCTCTTATTCCCTTGCAGGAGAGGCCTAATAAAATGGTGCAGTACGAGAAGGCTCTTGTTGCGGAATCATTTAAAAAATTCCCATCTGAAAACGCTGGCGGCAGAGGTCACAGTTCGTTTGACAACCAAGGAGTACAGGCGAGAGAGACACAAATTCAATCCAGCAGAGGCAGGGGAACACTGTCAAAGTTCTGGGACAGTTTTCTCAGACCCTCCCATCGCACAGGTCCTGAGGCACGGGGTACTCTCCCAAAGAGGGGAAAGTTTCGGAAGATGGTGAGGGAGTACCTTGCCGGCTGTGCCAACGTAGTCCTTGATTCCTCTGTGCCTTATAATTATTGAGTATCCAAGCTGGACTCGTGGCATGAACTGGCTCTATACACCTTGGAGGTCCTGGCCTGCCCTGCCGCTGTCAACTGAAAATGCTGACAGGCTGACTCATAAAAATTATCAAAGGCTGGTTTGGGCCAGACTTCTCAACATCACTGAATGATAGCAGCGTAACATAAACTCAAATACAGTGTCTTTTTTGGGGAGGTCTAACTGTATTCCCATGCACCTCTGTCTTCACACCCAGACATGGGTATACGCTTCCTGATTTTGTCTATTTGCTCTTGTCCTCCTCCTTCTCCTCATCCTTCACATCCTCCTCCATATCACTACCATATCACCGTATCTACGTCTCTTGCAAGGGGCATTGGAGTTCCTCCAAATTTTTGGCAGCCGTTGCATTCACTGCATAGGCAAAGAGTATGGGAGACCCACTTCCTAATAATGGGAACATTGTTTTCTGGAGGCCCTCCAACCTCTACATCTCTTGCAAGGGGCATTGGAGTGCCTCGTAATTTTTGGCAGCCGTTGCATTCACTGCATAGGCAAACAGTATGGGAGACCCACTTCCTAATAATGGGAACATTGTTTTCAGGAGGCCCTCCAACCTCTACATCTCTTGCAAGGGGCATTGGAGTGCCTCGTAATTTTTGGCAGCCGTTGCATTCACTGCATAGGCAAATAGTATTGGAGACCCACTCCTTTTTAATGGGAACATGTCGTACTCATTACTGTAGCCCAGCTCCATGTGTCTTTAAATTGGTAATAGGGTTTTTTCTAAATTTTGGCAGCCGTTCGACTCACTGCATACCCTATAACTGGATAGGAGACCCTCTCCTTTCTAATGGGAACATGTCATTACTGTGGTCCAGCTCTATGTGTCTTTAAATTGTTAGTGGGGTTTTTCCTAAATTTTGGCGGCTGTTGGACTCACTGCATACCCTATAACTGTATAGCAGATCCTTAACCTTTCTAATGGGAACATGTCATTACTGTGGCCCAGCTCTATGTGTCTTTAAATTGTTAGTGGGGTTTTTCCCAAATTTTGGCAGCCCTTGCAGTCACAGCATGGGTATTACCACTATAGGAGACCCACTACTTTATAATGGGAATATTTTTTTTTACTGAGACCCTCCTCTATGTCTCTTCAATGGGGTATTGGGTTGCGTCCAAATTTTTGGCAGCCCTTGCAGTCACTGCATATGCAATAACAGTATAGGAGACCCACTCTTTAATAATGGGAACAACAAAGCATAGCCGACTGCTGGCCCTTTAAGAATAGTAAGGCAGTAAAAACAGTGTTTGTGACTTTCACAATCCCTCCTTCATAAATGAAACAGGATGTGTCTGATGATGTTTCACACACCACATGGCCAGATAAGGTTGTAAAATGTTAAAATGCCATTTCCCGGTGAATGCATTTGTCACGGTTGAAAGCAATGCAAAAATGCAAAAATACGCATCAAAAACGCTATGTGTGAACATAGCCCAAGGTGTGAAGGAGCATTTTTGTTTTTGGTTATTTATTTTGCCTTATATACAAGTCATTACCCTGGAAAGAATGTTCCTTAACATATTTCCCAGGAAAATCCATTTTGGTTTAGTTTTTGTATGTTTTATTGTGAGTCTGTAAAAGTGGCGTAATACCTCTGACAACATTGTTGATATTATTGACCTGGGAGTCAGAAATGCTTCCAGGAGTCTTCCCCATGCTGTTCCCATGTCATTTTAGTACTGTTCCCATCGATTTGGGCAATTTTTAGGCCCTCTGCAGACCACCGGGGGGGGGCCGCCGAAAGAATGCTGGAGTTTCCCATAGACTTACATTGGGCTCGTTACTTGGACCGAGCAGCCGAGTATTCCAATTTGCTTAACTTGAGCAGCGAGCACCCGAGCATTTTAGTGCTCGCTCGTCACTAGTTTTCAGCTATACCATTTTTATTTCCATTAGACTTTTTGATCGTGTTTTATTCCACTCTTTGTTTGGTGGTAAGATGAAAAAGAATAGTTTTTTTTTTTACAGTGTTCACTGAAGGCGTTAAGTAGTGTGATCGTTTTATAGGCCATGGACGTGATGATAACAAATATGTGGACCTTTTTGGTTTATTTTAGTTTTTATATGAATTTACCCATTTATTGATATAACATTATTTTCATTTTCTTTTCTGTTTATTTTTTGATTAGGTTTTTTTTATATTTTTTCACATTCTTTTTTTTACTTTTTCATTTAGTCCCTCTATGGGACTAGCTTTTATTAGTATAATCGCTGTTATAAAGCATTGCAATGAATTCTACCTGTCAGTGTTACAGTGATAGAAGCCTCTGAGACCATGCTCCTAGCTTGGTCTAAGCAGGCCACCGTCGCTGGGATACCTGGAGGCGCGGGTTGTCATGACAACAGGATCACTGACTAAGGGCGTAACCAGAAACGCGTCGAGATTGCATCTCCGCTATCATGGACTTTTATATATTTTAATATTTTGCACCAATAAAGTGAGAATTATTTTTTATTGGAGACTTTTCCCACTTTCTCCTTATGTACACTGGCCGAGAGTCACGGCATTGTGGGTCTGAGCCCAGAAGATATGAGCAGCAGGATGGATTAAATGCATGGTGAGGCATATATTGTTTTTTTGTAAAGAATTGTCCAATCAGTCAGTAAGGATTTAGGGCCCTTTTACATGGCGATATTTTGCATCAGTATTTGTTAACAGACGCCACGAGAGGATCCAAAACACAGAAGAGGTGAGAGTGGTACAGTTATTATTTTTCTCTGTGTTTGTTCCCCTCTGGTTTTTAGCTTACAAATACTAATGTAAATTACTGCCCAAAATACTCACTGTGTGAATGAGGCGAGGAAGCTGCTTGTAATACTGTAATATAAGTCCTTATTCTGAGGATGAGCGCTCACTTGCAGGTGCTGTGCTGTAATGCTTATCTTCTCTGCTCCATCATACTCCCCAGAGCAGGGGCGACCCCTGGGGCAAAACTGCGGCCGGCAGATGTCAGACGTGTCACTCAGTGATATGTGATGGAGCCCGACTCCCAAACAAAATCAGACAGAAGCATACAAAATAAATACATGAAGCATTGCAATTAGGTGTCAAACGTTCTCAACTTTATTTAAATTTACTTGACACTGAACCATCACCTATCAGGATAAAGAAGATTCTGTGTAGCCTCTGTTCCTATAGACCATCTTGCTTGCAGCCTTCTCCATTGAAGACTACGGAAATTACAGGAATAGATGAGTAATCTGCTTATACTGCTGTAATACAATTCTTTTATCCAATGATGAGAGCATGCGTCCAGGAGTTGTGCTGTAATGTTTGTCTCCTCTTCACCATCATCATCAGAGCAGGGGCGACCCCTGGGGCAAAATGTGCTTACTGGGTTCTGTGCAGCCGGCAGATGTCCAGCCGTATGTGATAGACCCCGTCCCCCAAATAAAATTAATCAGGCAGAAGCACACAAAATAAATACACGAAGCATTGCAATTAGGTGTCAAATGGTCAAAATTTTATTTAAATTTACATGACACCGAAAATAGCACAACCCCCGACTCACGAAGAGTCACCCTCCAGCACTCAGGAGAGGAAAACCCCCTGTGGAGGAAACCTCTATGGAACCATGGATGGAGGGCTGCCCTTCCATTGGGCTTAGAGAGTTTGTGCCAATATATAACAGATGTAACTGCAGAATTGTACAATTTGTACATTTTACCAGATTTACAAAGAATGACATGAATACTGACTATAAATGTGATAAAGCGGATGTGGGAGAGATCTGGCTGCAATATCTGTCACCACATTGATTGATGGAGCGAATTTGGTTGATCTGATTGGCCAGGTGGATGTATAATTTCTCCCTTACAGATCCAGGTCCGCCTCTCAAAAAATTGGACATTTGGTTACAGTTCGTTATGCCTAATCCCTAATAGGATAAATAATCCCTCCCAATTTATCACCCATTAAAGTCATAGATCAGTCCATGAACTCCCAAAGGAGAGCTGCTCTATATAGAGGGTAACAGAAGGGGATCCTGGTCTAGGGACCCCCCTTTGTTACCTTCCCATGCCCTAGGGGTGTCTAAAGCAGACAACCCCTTTCCCTGCTAGAACCTCCAAATTACACCAAGTTTGGCACATTACGTGGGTGGTCAAGCTCAAGGTCCTCAGGCGCATCAGTAATGGCGCTGATCGTGGCAGCGCGGAATTCTTTTATGGAATCTTCTTTATGACACTGGTTTATGACCTCATAACAGTTGTCATGGTTACTACAGGGTCTATTACTGATGCAGGGCACAAGTATTAACCCTTCATCATTGGTAATTTGCTATTGTTATAGAGGCAGATAACTGCACTTGTTACCAAGCAGGGGCCTTATCATTATGGCTTCCCTTAGGCACCATAAGAAATACAGATTACAAATTAAATGTGCAAGTTTGTCATGAGTGTTTTGCACTTTCTAGATCCAGAGATTGGGTTTATTACTAGCACTTTACAAAGAAAAAAAAAAAAAAGAGGAAATTACTTGTAAAATAATATTATTGGGAATTGCATTTCAAGCATTTTCCTAAGGTGCATTCTACATAGTTACATAGGTTGAAAAAAGTAGGGGTGGACATTAACAGCTTGGGGCCCAAGTGCAAGAAATGTGTCCGAGCCCCCATCTTTTTATGGCGACAAAGCTACAGATATATATATATATATATACACACACAGTGGGGGAAATAAATGTTTGATCCCCTGCTGTTTTTCTAAGTTTGCCCACTGACAAAGACAGGAACAGTCTATAATTTTAAGGGTAATTTTAACATTGAGAGATAGAATATCCCTGCCCAAAAGAATCAAGAAAATCACATTGTATAGATTAGATAATTTTTTTTGCATTTTGCAGTGAGAAATAAGTATTTCATCCCCTAGAAACCATTATGAGTTCTGGCTGCTACAGACCAGTTAGACGTTCCTAATCAACTCGTTACCTGCAATAAAGACAGCTGTCTTACATAGTCACCTGTATAAAAGACTCTTGTCCACAGACTCCATTAATCAGTCAGACTCTAACCTCTACCACATGGGCAAGACCAAAGAGCTTTCTAAGGATGTCGGGGACCAAATCATAGACCTGCACAAAGCTGGAATGGGCTACAAAACCATAAGTAAGACTCTGGGTGAGAAGGAGACAACTGTTGGTGCAATTGTAAGAAAATGAAAGAAATACAAAATGACTGTCAATAGACATTGATCTGGGGCACCATGCAAAATCTCACCTCGTGGGGTATCCTTGATCATGAGGAAGGTGAGAGATCAGTCTAAAATTAAACGGGGGGAACTTGCTAATGATCTCCAGGCAGCTGGGACCACAGTCACCAAGCAAACCATTGGTAACACATTACGCTTTAAAGGTTAAAAATCCTGCAGTGCCCTCAAGGTCCCCCTGCTCAAGAAGGCACATGTGCATGCCCATCTGAAGTTTGGCAATGAATACCTGGATGATTCTGTGAGTTATTGGGAGAAGGTGCTGTGGTCAGATGAGACAAAAATTGAGCTCTTTAGCATTAACTCAATTGGCCGTGTTTGGAGGAAGAAGAAGGAAGTACAACCCTAAGAACTTCATTCCAACTGTGAAGCATGGTGGGGGAAACATACCTTGGGGGTGTTTTTCTGCAAAGGGGACATGACGACTGCACCGTATTGAAGGGAAGATGGATGGCGTCATGTATCGCGAGATTTTGGCCAACAACCTCCTTCCCTCAGTAAGAGCATTGAAGATGGGTCGTGGCTAGGTCTTCCCAGCAAGGCAATGACCCAAAACATACAGCCAAGGCAACAAAGGAGTGGATCAAAAAGAACTACAGTAAGGTCATGGAGTGGCCTAGCCAGTCTCCCGACCTTAATCCCATAGAAAACTTATGGAGGGAGTTAAAGCTCCGATTTGCCAAGCAACAGCCTCAAAATCTTAATGATTTAGAGATGATCTGCAAAGAGGAGTGGACCAAAATTCCTCCCGACATGTGCACAACCCTCATCATCAGCTACAAACAACGTCTGACTGCTGTGCTGCCAACATGTGTTTTACCACCAAATATTAAGTGTTGTTTTCCAGAGGGATCAAATACTTATTTCTCACTGCAAAATGCAAAAAAATGTATCTAATTTATACAATGTGATTTTCTTGATTTTTTTGGGGATATTCTATCAATGTTAAAATTAACGTACCATTAAAATTATAGACTGTTCCTGTCTTTGTCAGTGGGCAAACTAAGAAAGACAGCAGGGGACCAAATAATTATTTCCCCCACTGTGTATATAATTATATATATACAGTATGTAGATTGTATGTATCTACCTCCTTCTAGGTTGTGCCTGGATATGTACACCCACTATATACTGTGTATGTCTGCACCACTTCAGTGCAGTAAGGCGACATTACTGACCACGGAGCAGCCGTGCTCTTTAGAGCTGATGTATTTTTATTTTTGTGAATTGTTTCAGCTGCCTGAAGACCATTGCTCGCCATCTACCATGGGCATGCTGCAGATCCTCGCTAAGTTGCCATCTTACTCCCTGGCATCAGGATGGTTAATAACAGTACAACCCATGTGCAGACAGATTTGTCTGACTCCTTACCGGACTCCAGCAACGCATCGGCTGTGATCCCAGCAGAGAGTACTGCGATTCAAGACTATCTCCCACCATGCCGGTGCTGGTCATAATTCACCGGTACCAGAGGAGGACAACTTTGGGACATTGTCCAAGACATACTCCTCAAGAACTGTGTTTAAGAAATCGTCTCCAGAGGTCCAGGACTTGAGATATGAAGAGGGTGAGGACATTACTGGGGGCACACAACCCACTCATAATAGGTACAGGGGAAGAAGAAACTCTCCGTACTGGTACTTCCTGCAGTGTAAGGCCAAAATAAAGGAGGGCAAGGTAAGAATGTCTATATTGTTATTTTACTGGGGATCCGCAGGGGAGGGATCGTACATCACAATGCTAGTTTACAATGAGGCATACCAGACAATATATGTCCTTCTATAATATATCCTCATATAATTTCCTATTGTGTCAAATATTATGCAATTACATTGTCCTAAATGATTGTATTTGCTGATCGTAACCTTAACGGTACGATGGTAGAGTCACCACTAGCACCTAAGAAACACAGTGAAGCCTGGTAAGTGTCCGGACGGAGGAGATAGCCATTGATGAGAAGCATTATTTTTTAGGATCATAGCCATGACTGTTATAGCATTTGCATAAGTCGCCCTTGTGCCATGTTGTTCTCCTTTTTTCAAGCAATGTCTGTAATCACAGTAAAACTATTGCAGTCTTCACAACACAGCCCGGCTCTGCTACGATTATGGAAGTCATGTCCAAGAGCAATAAAGAAAAATATTCACATGTGTTTTTAAGAAATTGCTACTGTTTTTTTTTGTTTGGATTATTTATTTCTTTTTTTATGTTTGCATTATTTTGCATTATTTTGTCTTTTTGCTACTTTTGTTGCATCTGTGCATTTTTACGTTTTTTCTTTTGTTGCTAATCACAGCATGTTCTAAGTTTCGTGATTTACTTATTTTTTTTCTTTCTTTGCTTTTTCTATAAATTTTACCATTAGAAAATGCACCTAAAAAATCATACACCTGTCTGTATGTGTCAGAGTTGTCTTGGGGTCTCATCTGTTTATTTAGTAGAGTAAAGAGGGAGGAGGTGAGTAAGGACATAAGTGTGAAGTGCTGGGTCCTGATTGCTTGTACAGTTAGGTCCATATATGTTTGGAGAGAGACAACATTTTTCTAATTTTGGTTCTAGACATTACCACAATGAATTTTAAACAAAACAATTCAGATGCAGTTGAAGTTCAGACTTTCAGCTTTCATTTGAGGGTATCCACATTAAAATTGGATGAAGGGTTTAGGAGTTTCAGCTCCTTAACATGTGACACCCTGTTTTTAAAGGGACCAAAAGTAATTGGACAGATTAAATAATTGAAAATAAAATGTTCATTTCTAGTACTTGGTTGAAAACCCTTTGTTGGCAATGACTGCCTGAAGTCTTGAACTCATGGACATCACCAGACTCTGAGTTTCCTCCTTTTTGATGCTCTGCCAGGCCTTCACTGCGGGGGTTTTCAGTTGCTGTTTGTTTGTGGGCCTTTCTGTCTGAAGTTTAGTCTTTAACAAGTGAAATGCATGCTCAATTGGGTTGAGATCAGGTGACTGACTTGGCCATTCAAGAATATTCCACTTCTTTGCTTTAATAAACTCCTGGGTTGCTTTGGCTTTATGTTTTGGGTCATTGTCCATCTGTAGTATGAAATGACGACCAATCAGTTTGGCTGGATCTGAGCACACAGTATGGCTCTGAATACATCAGAATTCATTCGGCTGCTTCTGTCCTGTGTCACATCATCAATAAACACTAGTGAGCCAGTGCCACTGGCAGCCATGCATGCCCAAGCCATCACACTGCCTCCGCCGTGTTTTACAGATGATGTGGTATGCTTTGGATCATGAGCTGTACCACGCCTTCGCCATACTTTTCTCTTTCCATCATTCTGGTAGAGGTTGATCTTGGTTTCATCTGTCCAAAGAATGTTCTTCCAGAACTGTGCTGGCTTTTTTAGATGTTTTTTAGCAAAGTCCAGTCTAGCCTTTTTATTCCTGATGCTTATGAGTGGCTTGCACTGTGCAGTGAACCCACTGTATTTACTTTCATGCAGTCTTCTCTTTATGGTAGATTTGGATATTGATACACCTACCTCCTGGAGAGTGGTGTTCACTTGGTTGGCTGTTGTGAAGGGGTTTCTCTTCACCATGGAGATTATTCTGCGATCATCCACCACTGTTGTCTTCCGTGGGCGCCCAGGTCTTTTTGCATTGATGAGTTCACCAGTGCTTTCTTTCTTTCTCAGGATGTACCAAACTCAAGATTTTGCCACTCATAATATTGTAGCAATTTCTCGGATGGGTTTTTTCTGTTTTTGCAGGTTAAGGATGGCTTGTTTCACCTGCATGGAGAGCTCCTTTGACCGCATGTTTACTTCACAGCAAAACCTTCCAAATGCAAGCACCACACCTCAAATCAACTCCAGGCCTTGTATCTGCTTAATTGAGAATGACATAACGAAGGGATTGTCCACACCGGTCCATGAAATAGCCTTGGAGTCAATTGTCCAATAACTTTTGGTCCCTTTAAAAGCAGGGTGTCACATGTTAAGGAGCTGAAACTCCTAAACCCTTCATCCAATTTTAAGGTGGATACCCTCAAATGAAAGCTGAAAGTCTGAACTTCAACTGCATCTGAATTGTTTTGTTTAAAATTCATTGTGGTAATGTCTAGAACCAAAATTAGAAAAATGTTGTCTCTGTCCAAATATATATGGACCTAACTGTATATCCTGCTCTGCTTCTAGCACTTCTATTGCTCTCCTCTGAAGACATGTCCCTCTTGTGTGCAGCTGGCCGAAGCCCTGGACCTCTTCCAGGAACAGATGCTGAAAGAGGAGCGGCTGCAGCCGGAGGAAAGTAACTACACTGTTCTCATCAGAGGCTGCGGAAGAGTTGGATATATCCTATATATAACGTATTGACGGCTCTGTCTGACAGTCTAATATGTATGGGGTCCCGGACAATTTTTTGGGGGAGTTAATGATCCAGCATAACTGATCATTTAATTTGGCTGATCATTATGTTCTGGAGATAAGGTGCCAGTAGACATGTCTGGTGGTGACTCTCATAGAGAACACAGGAGTGTATGGGAGAGATGGCTGCCAGACAACTGTTAAGCGCAGGCCGTCTTTCATCCAAGAGCCATCTAATGTGTGTGGCGGGCTTTATAAGGTTGATCTGTGACCCCTTGATAATGAGCCATGATAAAGCAGCATTGGGTAAGCTCCAAGGAGTGGCCAGTAAAGTCCTTCTGCCTGTGTTCACATGGATGGGATTAGCCGGGGTCCATGCCGTGGTGGCTGTGCTCATCAGGCCCTGGACACATTAGTCAGATCTGTACAGCATGTTGCAGCTTATTCTGAAATATTTATAACAAAGCCCAGATAATGGTCACATTAACTGTGGCATGTTTGTAGCTTTTTAATGATTTAATACCAAAATGATCTTATTTACTCTGTGAAACAACCTTTAAAGGGACTTTCTTGTTTCACAAAACCGCTGTTCCTGGCTGCAGTTTGTTTAAAGAAATTACAAAAACCGTCTGTTCTCTATTCATCCTCCCCAGGTCCAGCGCAAAGTTTCTCCTGCTGCTCCCGCTGTCTGTTATTGTCTGCAGCGCTGACAACACATCTACAGCTCTGCAGCCTGTAGCTACGCTCAGCGGCTCGTGCCGTTAACTCGGGCCGACTTTCAGAGCTCACTTACTGACTGCAGTGCTTTCACCGTCACGTCAGCGCTGCAGACAATGACTTACACCAAAGCATTATTATTATTACTATTTATTATTATAGCGCCATTTATTCCATGGAGCTTAACATGTGAAAAAGGGGATATACATAACAAACAACAAGTACAATAATCTTGAACAAAAATGCAACGGCAAACTGTTACAGAAGGAGAGAGGGTCTCCCCGCGAGGGCTCACAGTCTACCAGGGATAGGTGAGGGTACAGCAGGTGAGGGTAGAGCTAGTCATGCAGCGGTGTGGTGGAGCGGTGGTTACTGCAGGTTGTAGGCTTGTCGGAAGATGTGGGTCTTCAGGTTCCTTTTGATGGTTTCCACGGTAGGCGAGAGTCTGACATGTTGGGGTAGAGAGTTCCAGAGTAGGGGGGAAGCACAGGAGAAATCTTGTATGCAATTGTGGGCAGAGGAGATAAGAGGGGAGTAGAGAAGGAGATCTTGTGAGGATCGGAGGCTGCGTGCAGGTAAGTACTGGGAGACTAGGTCAGAGATGTATGAAGGTTTATAAAAAATTTCAATAAAAAACATTGAAACACAGATATATGGGGGAGACAGGTTGTGAATGGCTTTGTATGCCATGGTTAGGGTTTTGAACTGGAGTCTCTGGGTACATGGGAGCCAGTGCAGGGATTGACAGAGAGGAGAGGCCGGGGAACAGCGGGGGGGCAGGTGGATTAGTCAGGTAGCCGAGTTTAGGATAGATTGGAGGGGTGCAAGAGTGTTGGAAGGGAGGCCACAGAGCAGGAGATTGCAGTAGTCGAGGCGGGAGATGATGAGGGCGTGCACTAGTGTTTTTGCAGATTCGTGGTTGAGGAATGTGCGGATCCGGGAGATGTTTTTGAGTTGACGTTGGCAGGAAGTGGAAAGGGCTTGGATATGTGGCTTGAAGCACGGTTTGTTTCTTAAAAAAAAGAAATGCTGTGTTGGAATAGGGGTTGTCTGAAATAGGATAACCCCCTTAAAGTGAATCTGTCACCAGGTTTTTGCTATCTAATCTGACAGTAGCATAATGTATGGGCAGAGACCCTGATTCCAGCGATGTGTCATTTACTGGGCTGCTTGCTGTAGTTTTTATAAAATCACAGTTTTATCAGCAGGAGATTATCACTAGAGGACTAGTAAGCCTTCTGCTAGGTAGTCCGGGGCATTCATGTGCTCTGTATAACCCCATCCCCACCACTGACTGGAGGAAAGCTGCCGATCAGTGGTGTGGGTGGGGTTATACAAAGCTCAGCATTCAGAGAACTACTAGAGCTGCAGCAGATAAAACACTGATTTTATCAAAATAGCAGTAAGCAACAAAAAGCGTGAGATATCACTGTAATCAGGGTCTCACCCCTTATATCATGCTGCTCTCAGATGGGGCATCTAAAACCGGGTGGCAGATTCCCTTACGATTTAACAGCACTTTCAGATGACTTTTTAGAATAAGGAGAACTATCTAAGGAATAATTGCCACTCATTATACACTCCTGAGTGTACATGAATGTATGGGGAGTGTACATTATATGATGGGTATCCTGCATTTTTTCTCTACATTATAAGCCTCAGCATTTACCTTTTCTGTGCTTTGCTTTTTATCCCTCCGGCTCCTCCTTCCATAGGTTTATAGGGGCATCGCAGACATTTTTGTTGAAATGAACCTGTCGCGTTCCTCCCGGTAGCGTTCGACTTCCAGTCACCGGGGTGGCACTGCTCTGTGTATAGAAAGTGGCGCCTGTAACTGCGACCCCTGTAGTGACTGATGGCAGCTCAGCATTAGGGCCGGCTGTCAATCAGGGCTGGGGGCACGGTTACAGCCGTCACTCTCTATACACAGAGCGGTGACTGAACCAGTGCCGCCCCCATGACTGATACCCAAACACTACTGTGGCACCCTGCTACCCACAGGTACCACAGGACCCAAAAGGGTGCATGGACGGACTTCTCCACAAGAGGCCCTTACTACACACAGACACCTCCACCCTTCCACCTCATACCACCAGAAGGAGCCCTGTTAGGGATATATATATACTGGAGGGTGGAGTTAGGTAGGGAGAGTGTGCTCGCACTTGAGATCAGTGAAGAGGCAGCACCTGTTGAGCTGCTGTGCTGAGGGTAAGCTAAGGCCTAAGCACGTGCTGAAGCCTGAGGGCCTAGAGCGTGGCCGGAGGCAAGGAGAGAAGAGAGGAGTTAAGGGGGCAGAGGAGCATCATAAGCTCACCCCAGAACACAAGCCGGACGCCGGGTCCGTGCCTATAGGGTCCTCTATGCCCAGTAGGAATAACTTGTATATCAGGAGGATTCCAGACCCCTCTTCAACCTGAAACTACAATCATCTACAGAAATAGGAACCACGAAGGCCCCAGCGTCCAGGGATAGTGGTAGCCAGAGAAAAGTTCTTACTACCAAGCAGACAGGTGAGAGAGTGAAACAGTACAGATGCTAGGTCTAGTTCCAGGCTGGTCAGGAGCTTCAGAGAGAGAGAGAGGAAGAAACCGATCAGGAGTCCTACTACCTGCTCACTGGGGAGATTTCAGAAGTGCACCCTTCCTATCAAGTACCCTGGACCATACCTGCCGTTTACAGCAGTAAAGGTACTGAAGCGAATCCCCTGTGTGCGTGCCTGTTATTCTCCCCTGACCCAGCTGGGCCACCTCTCACCTGCGTCCCTTCCATCAAGCCTGCCCTGGGGCCCACTCCGCCTGCGGGGAGCAGAAACATCTCAGCTGCCATCCCATCACCCCTGGAGGTCTGCAGCGCGCTGGTACCCATTACGAGGAACCACAGGTGGCGTCACGAGACAAAACTGTTATTCATCCCTTCATGTAACAAACCCCTTTTAAAGAGTGACCTCAGGGTATGGGCCCCGGAGCCGACTGCCGTGACAGCCCACAGAAGGTCAAGGCCTGGGTACCGAGTTTCCCCCATATCCCCCTGGGCGAGTCACTACCAGGTACAATAAAGTTCATTTCCTCCTGGCAGAGGGAGTCTAAATGCCGGCACCGGGCAGTTTCAGAATGCTATTAACCTGCAGAGTAACCCCATATCTACAGGTTGATAGCGTTTGTTCACGTGACAGGTTCCCTTCCCTTCTCCCACAGATTTAGCAGATATTGAGAGTGAATGATTAGTGCAGGAGACCAAAAAATGTCTTTTAAGTGACAAAAGAAGAAGGTTTATCTGATAATGTATATTACAAAGTGTCTTATCTTTACTTGCACTATTGATTAATGAAATCAGGTTAGGCTGGAGCAGGAGCACAGTGATAGGACAATCAGAGGGAGACACGGGCAGATCGTGCTGCAGCTTATTCTAGTAAGGAGTTTATCTCACTTCAGTGCTGAGCACTTCTACACAACCATATCACTGCCACTGCTTCTGAACATGTGCTGAATGGAAAGCGGGAATCCCTCCCGCCTGTGTGCGATGTGTACGTGAGCAGACAGTGCAGCATTCTCTACCCACTAGCTGAGAGATAACTGAAGCTTAGCGCTAGAGCCTGCAGAGGGGAGAACTGGTGACAATTGCAGGACACACAGGGGCCAGAATAGAATATACACATAGCAGTAGCCACCTGACATGACTGTTATGCCCTCAATATAACATTCATTGTGTACGCTGTCCATCAGTGTACAAGCTGTGGGGATCTGGCCGAGGCCGGCAGTGCCAGGCACTCACACTTATATGGATCTTGCTGTGAAGGGGCGTCAGCGCCCCAGTGAGCACCATGGACCATTTGTTCTGTTAATTGGGAGGACCAATAACGTAATGCAGTAAAGTACCTTTACATTATCTGATAATGCCCTGTATATTATGTACTTACATTATTATTGCTATTATTACATACAGTTTTTACAGTACAGACTCATTTCTTGTTACATCATTTAGATGAAAAAGCGAGGTCTGGTTCCCACAGATGCCACATATACTGCCCTGTTCAACGCCTGCGCGGAGTCACCATGGAAAGACTCGGGTCTGCAGCACGCACTGAAGCTGCGGAAAGAATTGATGGACAAGAACATTGAGCTTAATCCCATCACTTACCGGAGCTCGCTGAAGGTCTGCACGCTGAGCTCAGGACTGCAGGGGAGCTGTGAGCTATTTAAGGTAAGTCAAGGTCACAGTCCTGGTCACCCACAATGGAGTCCTTATAAGATGCCCGTATCGTAGATTAACCGGGAGGGAACAGCATCATTGTAATCATTCCACGGGGAATCACCAGTGCACCATGTCTGGCCGGGGACTTAGCAGCCATCAGAAGGCACCACCAGAGTTCAGTTCTTCTGTGGGGACCAGGGGGTCACTTACTAAATCTGAGAAAGGTGGACAGCTTTGTACTATCTGCTACCAACACATCCACTGTCAGCTTAAGAGATAGGAAGATGGTGCTGGGGTGTAAATTTTCAGCTAGTTAGTATGTGACCTGTTAGGGGGGCACAGTGACCCCACTGATCCTGGGCACTGGTGCAGCACTGCGCCCCCTTCACTGTGTTTTTCACTGGCCACCCGGCTGTTCTGGGAACGGCAAAGTGACGCTTTCCCTGAGATTTTGATTTTGGTTAGATTTCTCTTGCAATACTCAAGCAGTGGTGTCGCGAGCTGGATAATAACAAGCTAATATGGTCTTCTTGGGTTTATAGGAAATTGCACAAAAATTCCGTGTCGTTGGCCCTGAAACATTCACCGTCCTGTTTATGGGATGCATAAGGGATGAAGAGCTGGGCTTCCTACAAGCTCTGCAGGTATGGCTTGCTGCACACATCCTACATCCTATATCCGTACAGTGCACACTTACCTGGGAATTATGTCTCACACTTCCGACATGATGAGATACGCAAAAACATTGAGGAATCATGGAGCAACTGTTCATTTTACTAATACAGATATTTCTTGCTGCAGTATTTCTGCTGAAGTGACGATGGGGCATGCCGGCTGAGGGTGGGACTCTTGGATTCTCTGATGACTCTGTTGGGCTCGGTGCACATTACGTTTGTGGCCATTGTTGGGCGCATACACATAGAAGGTGCGTGCCCCCTAGTGGCCACTGTCAGGATGGATGATGAGGCATCCGTCCACTATTGGGACCCATTGTAATGAAATGTATACCGCATTGCAGAGGTCGCTCTACATTTTTTACAGAAGAGTAAAAATCCTCCTCATAGTATTTTTCAGGAGTATTTTTAGCCAGTCTTTGAATATTAGAGAAGAGGCTGCAACCTGTGCTTTGCTCTACCGCTTCACCATCTTTGACGTATATTTACGTCAAAGGTCGTGTCCCTGCCTTTGATGTGATCTCGCACACCGAGTCCACATATTTCCCTGCACATGATGACTGATTTAATCAACCATCATCTGCCTTTAATAGCTGCTGATGTACTGTTGCTCCGCCTGCTGCTATTAACCCGTTAAATCCAGCTGTCAATCGCTGACAGCGGGATATAGCGCACGTCGGCTGGAAGCGCGTCATACATCCTGCCACGTGATTGTGGGGCACCGATGGGTTGTCATGACAGCTGGGGGTCTGCTGATGACCTCCCATACATGTCATTATGACCCTCCTATGGGCCGGCGTTCATAGAAGATGGTGATTTCTGCTATAGATAGCAGTGTATGTACAGCACAAGCGATCAGACGATCGCCGCTCCAAGTCTCCTAATTAATCTGATCAGTAAACATTGTAATGGGGGAAAAAATCAAAATGCCAGAATGACGTTTTTTTGGCTGCCACAGCATTGCAGTAAAGTGCAACATCAAAGTGGTTGCAGGGAGTATATAAGGATATGTAGCTCACAAACTCCTAAATATATGATGTTTTCATTTACAATGTATCTAATTTATACATGTATATAGAGAGTACTGAGCATGGATTTGTAAGGTTTCATAACTTCCATGCTAGACAAAATTCTATAAAATAAATAATGTGACAATTCTTTCATGGCCGGAGGTGATAATAAACTGATATAACAGTGTACACTAGTAATTAGAATTCCCTGGGCTCGGGTGTAAGAGGCAATATTCCTGATGATCAGGGTCCCGTGTAGGGACGGTCACTGCTGTATACCATCTAGTACAGAGGTACAGAAGCTGGCCGCGCTCCCATAACCTCCGGGCTGCTGGATTCTATCAAACATCTCCATGTTATTCTGTATACAGTTATATTCTTCTTTCCATCACAATGCGGTGGGATATCACTACAATATGCCAACATGGTGTGATTAGTGGAGGGCGGCTGTCACTATCCCCCGACTTTAGAATTAGACTGAATAATCCTTCAAAGGGGGTGTACAAAGTTTAAAAGATATCTCCTATCCATAGGATAACTTCCCGATGGATGGGGTCTGACTGCTGGGAGCCTCACCAATCCTGAAAACTGGGGATTTGAAGAGTCCTTAGTGACTGATGTGATGGTCGATCATTGCTGCACCATACATTCTCTATGGGACGACTGTAGCTCTGTGCTCGGCTGGTCTTCAGCACTCCCATTAAGAATGAACGGAGCGGCAGTGAGTATACTCAACCACCACTCCATTCATCGTCTGTGGGACTGCCAGAACTAGTGGAGCGCTGCTCTTGGCTATTTTTGGGCAGTCCTATAGACAGTGAATGGAGGGGAGGCTGAGCATGCTGCCTGTTCTTGGCTTTGCTAGGGGTTCCAGCAGTCAGACCCTCAGTGATCAGTAAGTTATCCCCTAACCTTTGGATAAGAGATGATTTTCTATTTTGGCAATAACCCTTTAATTGCATCCATGTGGTTATTTTCCCCCTATCCTGTCCACCTTTATTATGTCCGTTATTCCCTCTGGTGGTCAGTGCAGCCATGTAGTGTATGTCTGTACTACTCAGGCTCTGGGGGCCGGAGCGTGCAGCTACAGAGCAACCTGCTCCACATCACTGCCAGGAGGGGAGATTTATTGCTGTGTAGTTAGTCCAGGTGGTGCCGACAAGTAGAGGGAACAAGTTCTGGCAATCCTGCCAAAGGAGCACAGTTATTCCTGCACCGGACCTGCATCTCCGGTGTGCGGCGGCCGGGAAGGTGCCCGCTCTCCTCAGGGAAGATGCTGACGGCCCGCAGGCACATACCCGTCCTTGTGCCAATGCCCAGGAGATAAAGCAGGACATTTATCTAAGTAGAGATGTGGCGTCTCCCACCCGCCTGTCATATTTGTAGATGACGCGTGGCGGAGGGCAGAAGCCGGGGCAGGACTCCTGTCCGGCTGCAGAAGTCTCATGTGTAGTGATACTCATGTGACTTTTCTAAAAGCATAAATCGGCCCGCAGAGGTGTCAGCGACGCTGGCTCAGACGTTACTGTGAGCGGAATAACAAGGCTTTGGTAACAGTTTCACCTCTTTATATTGTATTAGCTCCTTTACTTAGTCCTAGTTCAGACTGGTCTAAGAGATCGCCTGCTGATTCCTTTCTTGCGATTCTGATAGGAGATTTCTGTTAGAAGTTTGGCGCAAGGCTAGTGATTAGACTGGCTAGTGATTAGACTGGCTAGTGATTAGACTGGCCAGTGATTAGACTGGCCAGTGATTAGACTGGCTAGTGATTAGTCTGGCTAGTGATTAGACTGGCTAGTGATTAGACTGGCTAGTGATTAGTCTGGCTAGTGATTAGACTGGCTAGTGATTAGACTGGCTAGTGATTAGACTGGCTAGTGATTATAGACTGGCCAGTGATTAGACTGGCCAGTGATTAGACTGGCTAGTGATTAGACTGGCTAGTGATTAGACTGGCTATTGATTAGACTGGCTAGTGATTAGACTGGCCAGTGATTAGACTGGCCAGTGATTAGACTGGCTAGTGATTAGACTGGCTATTGATTAGACTGGCTAGTGATTAGACTGGCTAGTGATTAGACTGGCCAGTGATTAGACTGGCTAGTGATTAGACTGGCAAGTAGATAAGGATTTTGTGCCAGATTTTTAGTAACAAAGGGAATACAGCGGTCGGCCACTTTAGGTGGACTGTTCCAGTAGGCAGCATGCTGATAAGTTATTTTTTGACGTTTTGCATGATTTCCGCTGTCTTTGGTTGGCATATCCCCCCCCAATGGCACTTCCATCTGCAACCTGTAATGGCCAGTCGGGATACCCGCGCTGGCATCGGGGTCTTATTGCATGGATAGGCACGCTGGTGACTCGCCCCCAGGGGGCCGGTGGCTGATCGCCGGGGTTATATCACGTTGGCTGGCCCAGGGCGGTCAGTACACAAAAAGGGGGTATAAAATTCTAATAAAAGTTCGGGGAATTCGTAACGCCACCTGTGGTGTCTGGTGAAGGTCACCAGCGCCGCAACAGTACTCCGAGGCCGGTGTCAGGGCAGCTAAGATGGAGCGGGCCTCAGGGCAGTATAGAACGATGCAGTTTGCGCTGGGCGTTGTGGTGCAGGGAGAGGACGATAGCGCAGCAGAAGTAACGGACAGAGACAGGGGGTTTGCTTTGTTACCTTTTACTGGTACAGCTGTTAAGTACGGTCCGGGGTACTCCAGGTGAAGGGCACACTTTTGGACTTCTCCCCAGTGAGCGGGTATAAGGCCTCCTGTCTCTATGTATGCTCCTGGCCAGCCTGCAACTGGGCCTAGCTTATGTGTCCTGCTTTTTCTTAACCTGTTGCTCTGAGGTAGGACCTGCGGTTGGTAACCACTTTCCCTGGACGTCGGGGTTCCTGGTCCTGTACGTGTCTATCTTCAGGTTTGCCAGGGACTTGTAGTCCTCCTGGGATTCCGGTTGTTCCTACTGGGTGTAATGGATCCCTGTAGGCACGGACCCGGTGTCCGGTAAATATAGCGGGGTGAGCTTACTGAGCTCCTCTGCCCACTTGGTTTCTCTCTCTTTATCTCCTCGCCGTCGGCCACGCTCGGGGCCTTCACTACAAGGCAGCTGGTGTACTGCGTCTTCACCGCTCTCTGAGCGTCGGCACGCTCTCAGACACCTTCTGTCTGACTGCTCTGCACACTCACTCACTGCAGACTGAAGACTAATCTGTTCTGAAGACTGAGCTGCCTGGCTCCACCTTCCCTTTATATATCCCTATCCGGGCTCCCTCTGGTGGTATGAGGTGGAAAGTGGAGGTGTATGAAAGTAGTGAGGGCCTCTTGTGAAGAAATCCAGCCATACCCCCTTCTGGGTTCTGTGGCACCATGCGCAGCAGGGCACCACATTCCCCCCTAGTAAAACTCAGTACTCCCGGACTGAAGCAATTTTGCAAAACAGGTTAAACAATAATAACATTTCTTCCCTTTTTGGGAGGCACATCTCTTGAACATTACAGGTGTAAAAACATAATAAATATATACAAATATAGAGCGTCCTCAGAATTTAAGTCTGTTCCGGTGAGGTCCCCTGACAGGGTGTCCATCTCACAGGTAAAGTACAAGGTAGCTTGAGGGACCTGTCCAAAGCAAACCCTCCACGTAGGCCCTTGGGTGGCTGCAAGGCATGGCGATTCTGAGTTGGACCTCCACTTCTGCCACCCAGACAGGTTTTTATTCTGAGGTCACCTAAAGGGGGCACTCCAGGGAGCGCAATTATTTACAGGAAACAGTTTTTGGGCTGCACACAGTCCTCTTCCACAAACTTCTTTATGTATATACCCTTACTGGTAACTAGATGCAAGTTAAGTGTCCATATCACTTGAATTGTTCATTAGCAAGGCAAAAACACATATGAATAATGAAATACACGAAAATTACATACAAATAACATACCCCAGGGACAACTATCTACACTGTCAGAGTTTCCTTTCTATTCTCTCTATCTGACAGGGGTCTGACCTTTGGTGCTACGTGTCGACCTACGTGGTACTGGGATGCTTGTGGTACTGGTAGTTGCACTACTTTCCATTCTGTCAGCACTAGGTGTGGAGGGGCTACAAGACTGCCTTGACCTCTCTGCGGGACTGGCAAGTGTACCATTAGTTGGCCTTCTTGCTCTGCTCCAACCTGGGATCCTTCTTCCGGGGATTCTTCTTGAGCAGGCTCTTCTGGGGCACCTACAGGTTCTTCTTGCTGTGGGTAGAAGGTGATTACAGGTATGATTACTGCTCCTCCTAGTTGGGGCCAATCTGCCGGGAAATCTCCTAATTCAGTATGTATTACTGCTTCTTTAGGCTCCTCTGGTACGGTGAGAGGCACTTCCTCCTGGGGCTTTAGCAGACCTGGACACAACTTCAGATGGTCTCTGGATACTGTTGCAGTCGTTCTTCCTCCGTCCTTAGTTATTAAACAGGTCTTCCGGTTATCAAACCTTGAGTTTAACACAGTGTAGGGTTCTCTCTCCCACTGGTCATCAAGTTTGTGGTTTCTCCTTTTTCTTTTTAACACCACTTCTCCTGGTGTGACGGGTTCTGCGGGCGCACTTCTATTGTAGTGGGCTTCCTGTTTGTCCCTCACCCGAGTGAGACTGTCTTCGACACAGGCCTGTACTCTTCTGTACTGCTCTTGTCTGGTCGTGTCCCAGTCCTCAGTGGACATATCTGCTTCGGGTTCTACTACACCAAGCTCCAGGTCCATGGGCAACTTCCCGGGTCTTGCTCGCATGAGATATGCTGGAGTACAATTTGTGGAACTCACAGGTATGTGGTTGTACAGATCTACCAGGTCAGGTAGTAGGTCTGGCCACTAATTTCTCTCCTCTAGTGGTAGGGTCTTCAGCAGGTCGATGATGATGTTGTTCATCTTTTCACAGAGACCGTTGGTTTGGGGGTGGTACTGTGTAGTCCGGATCTTTTTACACCCGTACAGATGGCAGAACTCCTTGAACAATTCGGCCTCAAAGGCTGAGCCTTGATCTGTCAGCACCTGCTCCGGGTATCCATGTGGCCTGTTGAAGTACGCCTGAAATGTCTTTGCCACGGTTTCTGCCGTCAGATCCTTGCGGGGGCGACCACCAGGAACCGGGAGTAGTGATCCACCATGGTCAGTGTTATGCACATGCCCGGACTGACTGGCGTGTGCGTGTTTAGTGATCCCACTGGACCAAGAACCGGAGAGTGCCTGGAGGGGCGTAACTAAGTATCTACCCGATCCGACCAAGGTCGCACGACGGCTAACGACGCCAGTGCACCAGGGAGGAACTGAGCAGAGGGACCAGGTGCTACTCCAGGTCAGACCCCGGACACGGCTGTTGACCCACACCGGAGAATACAGGAACAGGCAGGTTAGGCTGGCACACTGACTGGTGGGTATAGGCAGGCACGGCTGGTATGCAGACAGGCGGGCACTGGTAAGCACGACTGGTATGCAGGCAGGGGGTACTGGCAAGCACGGCTGGAGTGCCGACAGGGAGGCACTAGCAGGTTGGAGCACAGACTGGATAAGTTCCAGTACAGACTGGGACTCAGGAACAGAACCGCAGATGCGGTAGACAAGCAGAGCAGAGCGAGACCGCCTGGAGCGGCGAGCAAAGGCAGAGCAGAGCGAGACCGCCTGGAGCGGCGAGCAAAGGCAGAGCAGAGCGAGACCGCCTGGAGCGGTGAGCAAAGGCAGAGCAGAGCGAGACGGCCTGGAGCGGCAAGCAAAGGCAGAGCAGAGCGAGACGGCCTGGAGCGGTGAGCAAGGCAGAGCAGGCAAGAACCGCCGGAGCGGTGAGCAAGGCAGAGCAGGCAAGAACCGCCGGAGCGGTGAGCAAAGGCAGAGCAGAGGGGACAGGGCTCTGTTCACACGGAACAGACTGGAAGGGAAAGGCAGAACCAGATACACACAAGATACTTGCAATGAAATAGCGAGTGGACTCTAAACTCACAAACGGGAGTACAGGGACAACGAGTAGGAGTTAGGTACGGGTTCAGACTCTGCAGGAAAAGGGAAGGTACGGACATAGAGAAAAACAGGTAACAGGCTAGGAGAGTATTCAGACAAGAACAGACACAGCAGCAAGATACAGGAGCGGGTCTAGGTATGCGGCCCCTAAAAGGCGGAACGAACAGGCTAGGAGCGTGTTCAGACAGGAACAGGCAAGATACAGGAGCGGGTCTAGGTATGCAGCCCCTAGAAGGCGGAAAGAACAGGCTAGGAGCGTGTTCAGACAGGAACAGGCTAGATACAGGAGCGGGTCTAGGTATGCGGCCCCTAGAAGGCGGAAAGAACAGGCTAGCAGCGTGTTCACACTGGCCTGGAAATACAGCCTCCAGGATAGGCAGACAGACAACAGGCTAGAATATAGTTCAGACAGGACCTGGCACATCAGCAGCGAAAAGCCATCTGACGGAATGCATTGCTCAGGCACCAGCTTGTATGAGGAGCTGGTTTAAATATCCAATGACTGATAGCAATAGGCTGAGGACGCATTAGGGGTGTGCCCACAGCAGCTACACGAAACAGGAAGTGACCGGGCCGCCGCCCTAAGCAGCCAGAACAGAGGCAAGCAGACAGCATGGAAAGAAGCCAGGCTAGCAGACTGGACTGATGATCAAGTTTGCGATCTTGCATATTGGGAGATGGTGCCCTATGCAAGAACGCCGCCAGGTATGTTAGAGTCAGGGCATAGGAATATCCTGACCTGCTGGGTGACAGCTTGACATGATCCAGGGCCACGATCTCCAAGGGTCGAGTCGTCTTGATGGGTTGCAGGGGTGCCTTCTGGCTGCTGTAGTCTTTTCTCCTGAGGCTACGGGGTCCACAGTCCCGGCACCACCTCTCAATGGAACTGCGCATTCCTACCCAATAAAACCGACACTTCAGCAGGGCTTCTAGCTTCTTCCAGCCAAAGTGCCCCGCCTGATCGTGGTAGGCCTCCAACACCATCTGGATGTCCATCCTGGGCACTACAATCGGCCATACCATCTCATGGGTCCTCGGGTTGACGTACCTCCGGCACAGCTTCTCTCTATAGATGAACAGCCGGCTTCTCTCATTCCACAGTTGCTTGGCTTGTAGAGACGCGTCTTTCTCCAGGGAGGAACCTTCCTGGGTTATCAGTTCCTTAATACGACTGACAACCGGGTCACTGTCCTGGGTCTCCTTCCAGCTGTGGTGAGGCAAAGGGTTTAACGTCCTACCGCGATGGCTACTGGAGGCTCGTTGCTCTTGGACCATTCCATTACGGTGAAAGGCAGGTAGCTCAATCTCCTCCAGGTCATCCACTTCCTCTTCAGTGTCCGACTGGTGAGGCCTCCTGGACAGGGCATCGGCGTTGGCATTATTGCGGCCTGCCCGGTACTTAACTGCTTCCCGACCGCCCACTGTATATAAATGTCGGCGCTGCCTGGGCTCTGTGCAGCGCCGACGTTTAAAAACGGTGGTTGGTCCCGCAGTGCTCAGGACCCCCAGGGTCCTGCAAGCGCTGCGGGTGCGGTGCAGAGCGATAGCTCTGACAGGGGACATCATCGGGACCTGATTGGATCAGGTCCCAATGATGTTAACCCTTTGCTATCTTCTATATGCCGCAATCTATAGTGATGGCGGCATATAGAAGATAGTGAGAGGAGAGGGGGTCGTCCACTTACCTCTCCGACGGCCCCCTGATACCTTCCAGGACCTGCCGTTGAAATGGCAGCTGGAGGTCACATGACCGCCTCCAGATCTGCCATATACGGTGTCCTGCTAGGCTCAGCCTGCAGCTGAGTCGAGCAGGAGAAGGACAGTGTGAAACTGTCAGCATAGATCTCAGCCAATGCAATACATATCTATTGCATTGGATGAGATCAGTGATTAGAAAAATAAAAATTAATGTCCCATACAGGGACTAAATAAAAATGTAAAAAAAAAATCACAAAATAAATAAAAATAAATAAATAAAATATTAAACCAATAAATCCATATATTTATGCAAAAACAAAAAAAGTACACATATTTGGTATCGCCGCGTCCAAAACAACCCGATCTATAAAACTGTCACACTAATTAACTCCTGTGCACACCGTAATAAAAATAAATAAAAAACGGAGCAAAAAACTATGCTTTTTCATCATATCGCCAAACAAAGAGTCGAAAAAAATGCGATCAAAAAGCAAAATGGAAATAAAAATGGTACCGCTGAAAACGTCATCTTGTTCCGCAAAAAAACGCTCCATACAGCTCCATCAGCTGAAAAATAAAAAAAGTTATAGCTCTCAGAATAAAGCGATGCAAAAAAAATATTTTTTCTATAAAATTGTTTTATTGTGTAAAAGCGCCAAAACATAAAAAAATATACAGTAAGTGTAGTATCTCTGTAAACGTACAGACCCGAAGAATAACGCTGCCTTATCACTTTTACCACACACAGAACGGCATAAAAAAAACTCAAAAAACAATTCCTGAATTGTTGGTTTTTGTTAATTTTACCTCACAAAAAACAGAATAGAAAGCGATCAAAAAATGTCACGTACCCAAAAATGGTACCAATAAAAACGTCAACTCGTCCCGCAAAAAACAAGCGGTCACATGACTCTGTAGGCCGAAATATAGAAAAATGATAGCTCTCAAAATATGGCGATGCAAAAACTAGTTTTTGCAAAAAAAAGCGTCTCTTATTGTGTGACAGCTGTCAGTCATAAAAACCCGATATAAATCTGGTATCGCTGTAATCGCACCGACCCGAAGAATAAAGTTTCATGGTGCAATTTATCCTATTACCCTTATGATAATGCAAAATTAAGGGATGAAAAACGTTTTTGAGGGAAAAATGTGAACATTTTATTTTTACAGCTCAATATTATAAACTTCTGTGAAGCACCTGGGGGTGCAAGGTGCTCACCACACATCTAGATAAGTTCCCTAAGCAGTCTAGTTTCCAAAATGGTGTCACTTGTGGGGTGTTTCCACTGTTTAGGGACATCAGGAGCTCTCCAAACGCAACATGGCGTCTTCTAATTATCCAAACAAATTTTTCTTTCAAAAAGTCTAATGGCGCTCCTTCCCTTCCGAACCCTGCAGTGCGCCCAAACAGTGGTTTTCCCTCACCTATGGGGTATCAGCGCGCTAATGAGAAATTGCACTACAAATTGTATATTCCATTTTTTCCTGTTACCCTTGTGAAAATAAAAAAATTGGGTCTAAAGTAACATTTTTGTGAAAAAAAGTTAAATGTTCATTGTTTTCTTCCACATTCCAAAAATTTCCGTGAAACACCTGAAGGGTTAATAAACTTCTTGAATGTGGTTTTGAGCACCTTGAGGGGTGCAGTTTTTAGAATGGTGTCACTTTTGGGTATTTTCTGTTATAAAGGCCCCTCAAAGTCACTTCAAATAAGATGTGGTCCCTAAAAAAATGTCTTTGTAAATTTTAATGGAAAAATGAGAAATCGCCGGTCAACTTTTAACCCTTATAGCTTCCTAACAAAAAAAAATTTTGGTTACAAAATTGTGCTGATGTAAAGTAGACATGTGGGAAATGTTATTTATTAACTATTTTGTGTGACATATCTCTCTGATTTAAGGGCATGAAAATTCAAAGTTTGAAAATTGGATAATTTTCAACATTTTCACCAAATCTCCGATTTTTTCACAAATAAACGCAAGTGATATCGAAGAAATTTTACCACTATCATGAAGTACAATATGTCACGAAAAAACATTCTCAGAATCAGGGGAATCTGTTGAAGCGTTCCAGAGTAATTACTTCATAAAGTGACAGTGGTCAGAATTGAAAAAATTGGCCCGGTCATGAAGGCAAAACCAGGCTCTGGGGCGAAGTGGTTAAATAAATATTGATTTTATTGGCATCTGTGCTTCATTTATCTTGATTGGATTGCTCTAAGACTGAAGTATTGCATTTAATAGACCCCTTTACGCTTTTGGATTAAAATGTGATATGTTGCAGTTGTGAAAAGTACTTATGCAAAAGACATGTAAATTATACTTGTGACGAATGCAAACAGTAAATTTAGCACCGTGAACCTTATTTACCATTTTATATAGAAAAAACTGAACTTTTTTTTTTAAATATATTTACATACAGTTTGATGTGATTAGTGATAGTCTACAGTTATATAAAGATTATTTTTTTATGTGCAAATGTGCAATATGCATGAATATTGCAATAAGGCCTTGTAACATATTTTGATACAAAAAAAAAAAAAAATTAAGTTTTTGATTTAATTTTTCATTTGTTTATGGACAACCATGTTCACATACAGTATAATAATGCAACAGGTATTCAAAGAAAACACTTAAATTAGCTAAAAATCAAGACTTTAATATGTCCGGTCAAAAATGACCAGAACATTATAAGTGTATAGTCGACCCGAACAGAACAGCAGGGTTAAGTCAAAAAAAATTTGAGCAGCTCGGAATTTGTTTTCCATTTTTTAGACTTTTTAAGTTTGGCTGCAGTGGCACAGAGAACGCGGACTCAGTGCTACAATAAAACAAGTTGTTTATTAACTATTTACAAAATTATTCAATTATATATCAGTGACAATACAGACAGTGTAGAGCGATCTCTGCGCTCTCTCTCTGTCTCGTGCTTGTGGTCACCGTCTGGCCCTGTTTCTGGGCCTGGTTATCTGAACGATGCCCTATAAAATATCAAACCCAGCGCTACAGCACTAAGAAGTATGACACCAATAGCTTAGTTGTCGACTATATATCCTTGATTTTCCCTGATACAGGTAACCACTGTCTGTTAAGCTCACTAAACCTTGCGTGGCTCGGTTATACTCCTACTGAGCTTCACACCAAGAACATATACGGAGTACAATTACCACTGTAACATCAATATTCACATAAAGTATATGCAACATACATCGTTGTATGAATATTGGTATAAATGCACACTAACCTATAATAGTTAAAGATACACTGGACTGTCAGCCAATAGTGTCTGGGTCGAATCAGTATGGGCCTCCGTCAACCCGCTGTATTTTCCAATGGCAGTCGCCACCCCAGACCCTAACAGGTGCCCACACTACACTTTCCTGCAAGGATGAAAGTCTCACACTGTGGGCCACAGTCAATTTCTTCTACCACAGACCTTCTGTCCTTGCCTCCAATTTCCAGAGAGACAACTCATGCTCCCTTCTGCTCACATAACCGAATTTCTGTCCTTCCAATTGGGTCTACGCTCACACGACCGAATTTCCATTTCTGCAATAGGGTCTGCGCTATCTGCTATCTTTAGCCTCGACAATCAGGATCTCTTAGTCTTTGTAAGGACTCTGCACCCCTTGCTTAATCCACTTCCAATACTGATCTTGTGTTTCTGGACATACTCATCACCTACGTCAGGCCTAGCTACCACAGGTGACTTGTTACAAGTCGGGACGACGACTGACTTCCTGGCCTGACCCCTGTGGCTTTTGTATTTTTCTGCTGCAGATCACATGTCCCCTGTGCACCTAGCTCTGCTTTCCTCTCATTCAGCCGGCCTTCTGTCCCTTGGTTCCAATACCATTTCAGGTTCCTACACCTAAAGTCTCTGATCACTACATGACAGCATCTGCCCACAAATACCTTACAGCTCATTTCTATTATATGAGTCACTCACTCTCCTTACATTCCTCCACTCTTTAAACTCACCATTACTTGGATGAGAAAGGTTACTTATGCTTTAGACGCTCCTTGGTGGTGGTCTCAGAGTCGCCAATATCCAAACACACTCCTGTGTCTGCTGTATTACATACTGCCATATGAAATCATCTTCTGCATACCTCCTGGGTGAAACACCAGCATTGGTACATTCAGATCTGTGAAGTCCCTCCTGACCTGTCTCTTCTGGAACACTTAGGCCCTGAGACACTCTTCCTGTGATTTTGACCTCTAGCCTACCCTCTAAGCTAGCCCCGGTCATTCTCTCTTCATCAGACACATGTGGCGGTAGCATGTAAGGGTGCCGCACTCTCTCTGGTGCGACGCCTTCTCCTTTCGGGGTGTACTCTCCTTGTCACTCGATGAGGAACAGCCTCCCACGTGTAGTCCAATTTTCCCCAAGGGTGCTTCATTTGAACCAAAACTCGATTCCCCAGCTGTAATGGTGCCTCCTGCACAGAAGTTACTACAGGATGCCTTTTCCCCTCGGGCTTCTGTACAATCTTAAGTCTCAGTGTCTCTAACCGATGATGGTGTTTCCACACCAAAGTTGTGGTGTTTATCTTCGTACTATCTTCCTCTGGATCAAGCTCTAGCTCAGTAACCTTACGGCTGTTACGTCCAAACAGCAACGTGTAAGGCGTGTACCCTGTCATGGCATGAACCTGGTTACTGTACACCCAGACCAGTTCTGGTACAAATTCAGGCCATTGCATCTTCCTGTGTCACGGTGTAGGGGAATGCTGGTGAGGAAATAGCAGATACGGGCTGGGTGAGCAGGGAAAACTAATCTGTCCCTGGGAACCCTGAATAGCCCTGACCCCGAAGGTATCTCTGATGGTGAGAAGGTTTGGGTCTCCACCCTAAGCCCTAACTCCTTCACAAGCCCTGCACTAATTCCCCTAATCTCCCTCCTCAGAACAAAGGTACAGCAATCTCAAAGGAAAGGACTTCAGCGGCACAAAAAAACAGGACTGCACAGCACGGCTTCCACGTATAGAGTGAAACTCTATCAGCTGCACCACCTGGTGGAAGGAGAGGCTGCTTAAAGGCTAAGGGGAGTAGACTCACACAGAAACTCACATCCACCAGGACATGTCAATAGAATTGGCATTAACCCATGCAGTACAAGAGGGAATTTCACAGTTTAAGTTACAGCAGCATCTAGAATAGACCGCAGATACACAGCGCTAGACAGTGTGTGACATCCTGTCATCTTCCTGTTGTCCTCCACAATTCTCAGAATGTAGATAAAGTTATGTTGAAACATTCACAGTCCCCATTTCCCTGTGGGTGCTAGGGTGTAGTCCTGGAATTCTCAATGTTGTACAGTTGGTGCAATTCATCCATGACTTTTCCATGAAAACAGGCTCCTAGCTCAGAGTGAATTCTTTCTGGACACCCGTATACCCACATGAAGTCATGACAGATGGCACAGGCCACTGACTCGGCTGTTTGATTCCCAGTGGGAGTCATGACTGCAAACTTTTTAAAATGATCCATCATCACCAGACAGTACAAACAACCATTATCGGAGCGGCTGATCATAAGATAGTCCACCATCAGCACTTCCAATAGGAAAGAAATCCTCTTCACCTATATAGATGTTCTGTGTTTAGGGGGTTTAGTCATCTCACCCTGATGGGATTTCCGGTAATCTTCTTTCACCACTCGATTTACTTGTGGCCAATACAGAAACCGTTGTAGTCATTGGAAAGTTCTCTCTGTTCTGAAGTGGGTATCACTCTCATGGGCTTTCTTCTTCACTCTGGGCTTCATTCCTTGTGAAATCATTAGCAGACTACAATGAGGCAATCTGGGCTACCGCCCAGGGCCAAAGGCTCCTGGGTACTTTGGCCATATTGTCCTCATTATAATGCATTTTTTCACCACTGTCGGCGGTGCACATCTCCGGACAGGTAGCTTTCCTAAAGCTCAGCTGCCAGCAATTCACAATGGTTTACTGGCATCTACAAGGCTATGTGTGTATGTACTCTTAGGAATAACAGAATCTTTGGTCCTCTCCTCCACTTTTAGCTGAGGTTTAGAGGATTAATCGGAGACATAGAACTGCTGTTCTCCACTTTGGAATCCTACCCTTCAGATATATGGTACATGATGTATAGTATTGATATACCAAAAATATCAGTAATAATCAATTAAATTCTGAAAGACATTAATCAATTTAAAATTTGTATTTATTTAGTTTAATTAAATCTTGCATGGAAGGATGAAGACGTGTTCTTGGAGAAGCCTTCAACTTTAGCAGGTGTTTCTTGCTGGTCAGGAGGCCACGGGTAGATGGTTCAAATCCTTCCATACAGGTACAGCATTGATGGTGGACATGCTGTAGTTTCTTCAGGGAGCTAGATGTGGGGGTTTTCTGTCCTCGAGATGTCTAAGGTGCCCTGGTGACAGCAGGCAAAAATGCAGCTTCCTCTGACAGCGCGAGCAGCCCTGGATAATCCACGCCGGCAGGATGATATCATCCGGCGGAAGATGGAACCTATGAGAAAAGATGTAAAACTAATGTAAGTAATGGGACTCCATATTAGAGGGTACTACTGTGGTGTCACTGTGGGAGAACGTTAGAGGAATCTCATCACACAGAGGGCAGGGATCTTTGCCAGTCATCATACATGTGACAATCCCACCACTGATAGATAACATCTGCTCCACATGACTTCTTCTCACTGACATCATACAACATGGAGATTATTGTCACACTTACCTCGCCTACTTTCCCCCTCTTCTACTTTCTCTGTTTTTTCTTGTCTTCTCAGTTTTAGAAAATATTTTCTTTTCTTCTGAACTGGAGATTCTAATCAAAAAGTCAGAAACAAATATTAATTATAAACTTCTAAAATATTTTCTTTGTATCTATATAGAGTTATGCAACTGATTAATATGCACCTGTAGCATTTCTGTGTGCCGCCATGTGGTGTCTCCAAGGAACTATGTCCCCTTATTATCATGACATTACTTGCAGCAAGCCACTGTGTTATTATATAATCAGTTAGATAATAATTCAATGCAACTTTAAAGAGGACCCGTCACTACATCAAAAGTGTCTGAGATTCACTATTATCTTATGTCTGCTTCTTCCCCGAGTATTCTGATATTTGTTTTGCTAAAATCCACCCTATGGTTGTAGAGATATGGGCATTTATATTTAGTGCTAATTTTTATGGTCTTTTCCAAGGGGGCATGGCTCACAATTTTATATTGCAGAGCAACCTAAAGACACGCCCCAGAGGATCCTGTGAGCACTGCCCTCTTGGAAAAGACGATAAAAATTAGCACTTAATAAGACCCGTAACTCAAAAAACGGAATACTCAGGGGAGCAACGGGAATAAAGTAAGTAATTTTTGGAGCCTTCATGTGCTGATTCACATTATAATTTTGGATTATAGGCTATAATTGGATGGCCTATAAACCTGTACATACCTGACAATGAGGACGAGGATGACTCGTTGTTTTTAGCAGTGAAACTCTGATTGTCTCCATTAGTTTTGGAAGAGGAAGACTCTTTCTGCCTGTTTGGTAGAAGAAAGACCAGTAAATTAAAAGGAAAAACAATAGAAAAAATGAAGAACACCTGTTTGTGAGGCCAATTAGGACAACCTAGAGGGGATACCCTGCCCAGGCCCTCAACTAGTAATATTGGCCTGAAATGAGCAGGAAATGAATGGCTGGTCACAATCATCAACTGTTATTGCAGTGTTATCACAAGCCAGATGCACAGAGGGGTGGTGGATGCTGGATTTAGATTTGTGTTACTCGTGTCTTGTATTTGGTTCTGAACATATATCAGAACTAAATCTCATAATAATAATAATCTACTCACATGTCTGAGTGTTTTTCACTGTTCTCTTGGGAACACTGTGGAGGTGACATAGGCTCTACATTGGTCATCATCCCGGTATTGGTGATATTTAGCTAAAACACACGGAGAAAAATAAATTGATTTATTTTTAAGCATTTTTGTAATTATAGGTTTTAGACATATTAGTAGCCACATACTTACTTTAGAAAACCTTTGATAATATGATACAAAGTTTTTTATTTCTGGCCAGTCATTGTCCTCTCTTGTGTCTGCCTCATCTGAATTCATGTGTCTGCTACAACGAGCTACAAAGTACAAGTGTTATCAGAGATAATTAGTATAAGACCCGGTCAGACAGTCACCCTGCTATCACTAATAATGATGAGAATTATTTTCACATAAAATGAAAGACAAGACACACAGCAGTTTTCTGCAGATGACGTCTCATTTTACTTACTGATAAAGTAGCGGGTGTCCTCATCTGACTTTAGCTCAGGAACGAACAGGGGCTTCTGACTTAGAAGATTGTCAAAGTCTAAGTGATGCAGAAATGGATGCATTTTGATCTCATTTGCTCCTCCTGGAAAAGGAAGACAAGAAAGAAAGTGATAGTCATTTTTAGAGAAACTGCTCCATATCGGTACAGTTTATGTTAACCTGAACTGAAGATGTAACAGCAGACATGAAGGAAATGTACTGAAAGTCATAGCATGAAAAATGGGGAATGGATAAGTAGGTAGAATACTGAACCTCATGGACGCAACCATTTGTCTGGTCACAGAGGTGTAATAAGTCATAATACTATTATAATATTACCTGTCCCAAGTCTATCTGCTGGATCTTTTCTGAGCAGCTGAGTGATGATGTCCTGAGCATCGGGTGGAGTAGAGTATTTATGATATGTCCAAATTAATTTATCTGTTATATAAAAAGCAAATATTACAGGAAATGAAACATTTTCATTTATTTTCATAAAAAATGTCCTTAATAAGGCTAGAAATTAAACCAGAAAACCAATGAAACCAAATAACAGTGACATCACAAGCATTCAGATTATTTTACTTACCCTCAAGGACACTGCGTAAAATATCTCTTTTTAAAGCCCCTTTAAATGGTGTACGTCCAAAAAGAAATTTATGTAGGGTGATCCCTACTGACCACCAATCAACGGGCCTTCCATAGCCTTTCCTTTGGATAATTTCTGGGGCCATGTAACTAGGGGTGCCAAAAGTCTGGAAACCAACAGAAGAATGAGATGATGATCAATAAGTATAATTGCGTCAAATAAGATCAGTGCAAACGTTTTATAGAGAAATTGTCAGAGAAGGAGAAAGAGATGAAATCTGTAAAGTGCAAGATCTTGTAAGTAAAGCCTACCTCTTCATCAAGGAACTCGCTGGTGATGTCCTCAGTTGAAGCCTTGTAGATATCTGAGCTTGGTCTCATGAGGCCGAGTTTTGAAACCCCAAAATCGGTGACCTTAATATGTCCTGTTGATGATATCAGGAGGCTGTGAAAGAAAGAAATGGTGTCAGACCCAAGTAATTACCCATAGACTGTATAAAAATTATATATTTTTTTCCCCTTTATTATACTACTGGGGTCACTTACTTGCCAGGCTTCAGGTCTCTGTGCACCACACCATAACTGTGCAGGTATTCTACAGCAAGAACCGTTTCCGCAATGTACATACGGGCCAGGGGGACTGGTAAAGGACCCCTGCGCTTTATAAGACTGGCACAGTCTCCTCCTATAGAAGAAAGCAAATATGAGAGGTGAGGGTTTGTTACAATGTAAATTACACATGATGAGGGTGAATATGAAATAAGTGGAAATATTGGGACAAGATGGCCTATATAGAGATATACTGTGTAATGTAGAGCGTATACTGTATAATACATGTAGCCATCCATGTGGGCACATTATGGTCATATATAGGTGCTAGGATTAAACAGACGTGGGCTGGATATAGATACAATGGATGTGTCCTACCTGGTACATACTCCATGACCATACACAGATGAAGTTTAGTTGGAAAAGAGCAGAACATGGAGGCCACAAAGGGACAATCGGCGAATGCTGAGATGTCCCTCTCCAGAAAGGCCAATTCAAGTCTCTTTGGCTTTTTCAGGTTCTCCTTGTCCATTGTCTTCATAGCACAAATCTGGTTTGTGTCTTTATGGCGCACTAAGTGGACGGCCCTGGAGACGAAGAAAATCCATGATTTATTACAAATTCTTATTAACAGTCCATCTATAGACCTCATCAAACGATCTCCTGTACTAATGGTTAATACTAGATGTGAGGCCATCACTATAAATCCATGTCTAGAAATGCATAAAATAATACTCCATAAATGATTATCAATGGAGGGTCCACATCCACGTCACATCCTAACTGACCTGACAGATAGATGTGGACAGTGATGTGGACTCCTGATTTCTCTATGGGAATATTACATGGGCAGGACACCGAGGCATCATCATAAGGAGCCCTGGGAAATAAATATTATACCAAAGTAAAGCTCACCCAAAGGCTCCACTGCTGATCAGTTTGATCGGTTTATAGTCGCTCTTACAAGGATTTCTCACTTGGTTCAATGATCCGATCAAGGCCTAAAAAGGAATAAGAAATGACATTAAGACAGAAAATGCAGGAGAATAAAAGCTCAAGATGCAGGAACGTCTCTCTTCTATATTATGTCCCCACTGATTACACTGTAGAGAACGTGATACCAGCCGGACCCTCCACAGACCCCATTATATTATAAAGGGAAATCCCCCATACACATAAATCAATACTGCAGGGAAGGATAAGGGACATCACACAGAGGGGGCAGGAAGAATAACGCCATTATCACACATAATATGTCTGATCTACATGACGAACAGTGATATCCCATTGTCATATGGGATATAACATGGGATGTATAATTCACACCCGTCATCTGATGATATACAGACGTCCCTCTGATACTTACACTGGCAGATTCCTGGATGATCTCTGGTGTCTCACATATTCCACCATCAGTATTTGCCGGCACAGTTATTCCTAAAATAATGAAGAAACGTCATTTATTAAATATCAGCACTTAATAACCAAAAGAAAAGGAAGCAAAAAAGTCAAATATCAAAAAAACATAACAAATTTTATTGATTAATCAGAACAATTCATGATAAAAAAATAATAAGAGAATGTTAGACACAGAGAACGCTCTCTCTTTCCAACCAAGAACAACTGATCAAAATCACTTCAAAACCTATTCATAATCGTATTCATACAAGTTTGTGTCTGTTTAGAATGTAGAAGATATAGGAACAATCTGTAGTCCTCAAAATAAATAAGACAAATAAAAAAGAGAAACCTGTACAGTCTGGGAGGGTGGGGAGCAAGACCCCGACATGTGTTTCGCATAGGCTTCTTCCAAGGGGTATTGAAGAAGTATTGCGTAGGCTTCTTCCAGGGGGTGTGGAAGAAGCCTAGATGAAACGCGCATCAGGGGCTCACTCCACACCCTCCCAGACCATGCAGGTTTCTCCTATTTATTTGCTTATTTATTTATACAGAGGATGAAGAATAAATCAACATATTCTTTGCCGTTCTCAATAATGTAATATTTGAATGTAAAATATTAGATGATCGTTTTACCTTCTATCAGATCGGATTTTGGCCCTGGCTGACTGTTATCAGGATCAGCAACATTTAGGATTTGCCCCTCTGCAGAGTCGCCTTTTGATGTTTCCTGATGGATATAAGATATACAATTAATATAACATTTCTCAAACACTAGATTACCATATATATAAAGCGGGAAGGATTAAACCTGGATTTACTTGACAAGTTCAGTATTGGACGGACAATTCACGGCCGCTCTATCAAGCAAATTTACATTAATATTTAAGGGACTTGTATCTACAACTGTTCTCTAATAACTTCTATCAGAACTGCAGCATTTACAAGGAGGAAGATTGTGATGATGGAGTGAGACAGAGGTAGAAATACAAGCTCCGCACCGCTGAGTGCAGACTATCACCACCGAGGATGGAACCGCAGAGACAGGCCGCCATAGAATATCCTGTGTCTGCCTGGAGCGGAGAGGGGAAGGCCTCTATCATCATAAATCTGACCTTCTGCTATATGACTGGTAATCTGGAGAAGATCAGACAACAAGGACATGAGATGTAGAAGATGATGGATCCTTACCAGGCGCTCCAGTGAGTAGGCCGGATACTCCAGTACATACAGGACATTCTGGGCCAGTTGTTTAAAAAAGGCCAATTCTCCACTTTGGGATTTTTCTTCAGCCTATAAAGATGAAAATTAATAAGAAATGAAAATAATCAATAAAATTCATGAACATATATGGTATTGCCACGTTTGTTAAAGTCTGATCTGATAGGTGTTTGGTATCAATAAAAAACTGAGTTCACTTCGCAAAAAAAGGCTTTACTTAGTCCTATCAACAGAAAAATTACAATGTTATGGGTCTCTGAATATAGTGACACAAAGAACCATTTCATCTCAATTGGAATTTTTTTCCCCTTGTTTCAATACAATGTATGGTAAATAGGATGGAGACATTGAAAGCTGCAACTCATCCCAAAAAAGCAAGCCCTCACATGTCTATGCCAATGGAGAAATAACAAAGTTATGGCTCTTGAAAGAGAGTGAGGAAAAAATGAGAGCGGAAAAATGAAAAATTTTGTGGTCCATAAAGGGTTAACCAATCCTATTCCCTCCTCCCCCCGCATCCAGGACCTTCCCACCCCTAATTCAACTAACCCTTTAGATCCCACCCTCTCCTTTGTCATGTAGCCTGATTGCCCTGTTTTGACTCCAGGCTATTCTTATCTGGGTATTTGGCACAGGTTAAACTTAAACTTGTGTTCCATTATTATTTTCCATTATTATTATATATAATTTGTGCAGATTGTCTGCTACTTACCTGCTGTACTAATGTCCAGATGTTCTGCTGTAAATGCTCAAGATATTCTGAGCTTATACAACCTTGGTGGTATTTGGTCAGGCAATCTCTCACAAGCTCCATAACCAGCCGGTAAGTGAAGCTGAGGACGCCATCGGGTAGTGGTAGCACAAAGTCAGGGTCATAGGTGGTAAGAATCCCCTGGAGTAGTGCTAACACCTGAAGTCTGTCTGGAGGAATTCCAGACATTTCAAGTAATCCAAGTGCGGTCAGTATATGACTAGCTATATGGCTTATCACACCAACAGCAATGACACCGGAATGTCAAAGTGACAACAGGAGTGTAAAGACTTGTAGAAGTAGTGATGGTTAATTGTGATGTCATAATGGAAACTTGTGTTCTAATCTTAAAGGGGCATCTTACCTTATAAGGAAGTTGCCTTGCAACCCTTAAGTAGGCAACAATACAGGCTCAGCATCAGTACCAGATGCAGGCAAGGAGGAAAGCGCTATGGGTGCTTTACTCTTCTGATCAATTAGAGTCTTTTTATGTGAGATAAATTATTTATATCTGTTATACATAATAAAAATTATAGCATTTGTATCAATAAGAAATTCAGATTCCAGCGTCCGAGCGTGAGCGTCAGAGTGTCCGAGCGTGAGCGTCAGAGAGTGAGCGTCAGAGCGTGAGCGTGAGAGTCCGAGCGTGAGCAGCCGAGCGTGAGCGTCAGAACGTGAGCATCAGAGCGTCAGAGTGTGAGTGTCAGAGCATGAGAGCGTGAGTGTCTAAGGGTGAGTGTCTGAGGGTGTGAGGGTGAGTGTGTGAGGGTGAGCGTGTGAGTGTGAGCCGCTAAAAGGCCGCCATCTTGTTCTGAAATCCCGCGTCGCTGATTGACCGCGGCCTGACCAATCAGCGACGTGGGATTTCCAGGACAGAAAGACAGACAGACAGAAAGACAGACAGACGGGATAAGGCAATTATATATATTAGATTACTATGAGGCTGATTCCACGGTATTACTATGAGGCTGATTCTATGGTATTACTATGAGGCTGATTCTATGGTAATACTATGAGGCTGATTCTATGGTAATACTATGAGGCTGATTCTATGATATTACTATGAGGCTGATTCTATGGTATTACTATGAGGCTGATTTGATGGTATTACTATGAGGCTGATTCTATGGTATTACTATGAGGCTGATTATATGGCATTACTTTGAGGCTGATTCTATGATATTACTATGAGGCTGATTCTATGGTATTACTATGAGGCTGATTCGATGGTATTACTATGAGGCTGATTAAATGGTATTACAATGAGGCTGATTAAATGGTATTACAATGAGGCTGATTCGATGGTATTACTATGAGGCTGATTCGATGGTATTACTATGAGGCTGATTAAATGGTATTACTATGAGGCTGATTAAATGGTATTACTATGAGGCTGATTAAATGGTATTACTATGAGGCTGATTAAATGGTATTACTATGAGGCTGATTCTATGGTATTACTATGAGGCTGATTCTATTGTATTACTATGAGGCTGATTAAATGGTATTACTATGAGGCTGATTCTATGGTATTACTATGAAGCTGATTCTATGGCATTACTATGAGGCTGATTCTATGGTATTACTATGAGGCAGATTCTATGGTATTACTATGAGGCTGATTCTATGGTATTACTATGAGGCTGATTATATGGTATCACTATGAGGCTGATTAAATGGTATTACTATGAGGCTGATTAAATGGTATTACTATGAGGCTGATTAAATGGTATTACTATGAGGCTGATTAAATGGTATTACTATGAGGCTGATTCTATAGTATTACTATGAGGCTGATTCTATGCTACTACTATGAGGCTGATTAAATGGTATTACTATGAGGCTGATTAAATGGTATTACTATGAGACTGATTTTATGGTATTACTATGAGGCTGATTTTATGTTATTACAATGAGGCTGAGTATATGGTATTACTATGAGGCTGATTCTATGCTACTACTATGAGGCTGATTAAATGGTATTACTATGAGGCTGATTAAATGGTATTACTATGAGGCTGATTCTATGGTATTACTATGAGGCTGATTTTATGTTATTACAATGAGGCTGAGTATATGGTATTACTATGAGGCTGAGTATATGGTATTACTATGAGGCTGATTCTATGGTATTACTATGAGGCTGATTCTATGGTATTACTATGAGGCTGATTTTATGGTATTACTATGAGGCTGATTATATGGTATTACTATGAGGCTGATTTTATGTTATTACAATGAGGCTGAGTATATGGTATTACAATGAGGCTGATTATATGGCATTACTATGAGGCTGATTTTATGTTATTACAATGAGGCTGAGTATATGGTATTACCAAGATGCTGATTATATTTTATCACTATGAGGCTGATTCTATGGTATTACTATGAGGCTGATTACATGGTATTACTATGAGGCTGATTACATGGTATTACTATGAGGCTGATTCTATGGTATTACTATGAGGCTGATTTTATGGCATTACTATGAGGCTAACACTATAAAGTTGACATGGTCATTACTAAGAGGGTGACATGGTATTATTATAATCATGAAAGCGCTCATATCATGTGGTGCAAGTGTACCTCTCTATATTCCTACAACTTTCAGAGAAGAACGGTGAGAAAATAACTTTCTGCCTCGAGCAAGACAAGACTGGCATCACCATTGCCAACAAGCATCTTAAGAAAACTAATCCCATATCTCACTGCCAAAAAGTATGTCATCCTTTCTTAAATTATCTTTTTTTTACGCTACTACCACTCTTACTTTAGAAAACCCAATGTTATACAAAATTGTTAAATGTGATCATTCAAATGGCATTAGATGTGATTTTTAGCAGGGCAATAATACACACAAAATACAAGGTTTTATCTCTTTTTTGAGATTGTGAGCATGTGCGACCACCAATCCTATAGTAAATAGAGCTGTGGTCGCACATGCTCACTAAGGCGTCATTCACACGATGCTCTTTGGGATCCTCGTTCTCATGATCGGAGACGGTCCCAGCGATCAGACCCTCATTGATCGTACATTCATCACCTAACCTGTGCATAAGTGATATATGTGTTGATTATGAGATAGCCCCTTTAATAGGCAGCCATATTTGGTTTCAAGATCATCCTAAAATAATAGGGAATCCTTTTTCTTACCGAGACAGAAGAGTAAGATGACGCAGAGAAGACACAGACCTCCCATGGCGCCCTGGAGTCGTTCTCAGTAACGATTCCAGTAATGTGAAAGCCGCTGGTGAATTTAATGTGCGGGGGAGGTGACACCTGCAAGGCAATAGCAACTGAATCCTCTTAATTGCATTGTATAAAAATTGCATAGAAATCACGTGTCTCATTAAATGTAGAATTTATATTTATTTTCTATTATTTTTTTTTCTTTTGGATCCCAGCCAGGGAAGAAATTAATGTGGATCCTTATTTACCTCAAAATCTGATGCAATTTAAGCCATGCATGCCCTGGACCATAGGCGGATTATGAGGGCAATCTGGGCTACCGCCAGGGGTCTGATGCTACGGGGGAGCCCATGGCCAGATTGCCCTCAATATGGTGGTGCACATATCCCGGCAGGGAGCTTTCCTGGAGCTCCGCTGCCGACAATACAGAATAGCAGCGCAGCTCCGCGAGAGCCCCTGTCGCCTGTGCTGTGACGTGCCGACGCAATGACATCATCAGCCTGCACGCGCCATGCAAGGTTAGCATCTGTTTTTTTTTATTAATATGTGTATGGGATGTGTGCCTATATATATGGGCTATGTGAGGGCTCGTACTGTATATAGGAGCCTATGTGGGTGCTTATTCTGTATATAGAAGGCTTTGTGGGGGCTTATACTGTATATAGGAGGCTATGTCAGGGCTCATACTGTATATATGGAGGCTATGTGGGGCTCATACTATAGATAGGGAGCTATGTGCAGGCTCATACTATATATTGAAGGCTATGTGAGGGCTCATACTGTATATAGGAGGCTATGTGGAAGCTCATACTGTATATTGAAGGCTATGTGGGGGCTCATACTGTATATTGGAGGCTATGAGGGGGCTCATACTGTATATTTGGGGTTATGTGAGGGTTCATACTGTATCTAGGGGGCTGTGCGGGGGCTCATACTGTATGTAGAGGCTCAAACTGTATATAGGGGAACTGTGTGTGGGCTCATATTGTATGTAGGGGCCATGTGGGGGCATATTGCCCTGGGCTTCTGAGCTGTTATCCTTATTGCAGTACGGCTTATGGTGGTCTCCTTTTCTTGTCCTGATTGAAGGAATTCCCTGATGAACCACTGAATGACCAAAAGAGGGGAAAACGCGTCGGAAGAAGATGCCATTAAGCTAAGTACATAACTGTTTAGGCCATATAGGGTATATATGTATATGTATGTAAAAACACATCTGTTTAGACAAGCCTATCACCTCAACTCACCAACCTAACTCTCCCCTGTCCCCTCCTAAATGTTAATCTTAATCTGCTCCTGCCTATTCACCTGTCTCCACATCCTCCATGCCCCCAAATACCACACGGTAAATGCCCTTAGACAAATTCTGACTGATGACCATGTTCTTCCTATTGTGTCCCCCTATTTCCATATAGATTGTAAGCTTGCGAGCAGGACCCTCACTCCTCCTGTAACTGTTGAAATGTCATACATTGTATTGTTTATATTGTCTGTACATACATATATATATATATATATATATATATATATATATATATATATATATATATACAGTACAGACCAAAAGTTTGGACACACCTTCTCTTCTGCTAAGGACAGGCAACAAGCAGAAGAGACTTGTTTGGGCTAAAGAACACAAGGAATGGACATTAGACCAGTGGAAATCTGTGCTTTGGTCTGATGAGTCCAAATTTGAGATCTTTGGTTCCAACCACCGTGTCTTTGTGCGACGCAGAAAAGGTGAACGGATGGCTCTACATGCCTGGTTCCCACCGTGAAGCATGGAGGAGGAGGTGTGATGGTGTGGGGGTGCTTTGCTGGTGACACTGTTGGGGATTTATTCAAAATTGAAGGCATACTGAACCAGCATGGCTACCACAGCATCTTGCAGCGGCATGCTATTCCATCCGGTTTGCGTTTAGTTGGACCATCATTTATTTTTCAACAGGACAATGACCCCAAACACACCTCCAGGCTGTGTAAGGGCTATTTGACCAAGAAAGAGAGTGATGGGGGCTACGCCAGATGACCTGGCCTCCACAGTCACCAGACCTGAACCCAATCGAGATGGTTTGTGGTGAGCTGGACCGCAGAGTGAAGGCAAAAGGGCCAACAAGTGCTAAGCATCTCTGGGAACTCCTTCAAGATTGTTGGAAGACCATTTCCGGTGACTACCTCTTGAAGCTCATCAAGAGAATGCCAAGAGTGTGCAAAGCAGTCATCAAAGCAAAAGGTGGCTACTTTGAAGAACCTAGAATATAAGACATATTTTCAGTTGTTTCACACTTTTTTGTTAAGTATATAATTCCACATGTGTTAATTCATAGTTTTGATGCCTTCAGTGTGAATGTACAATTTTCATAGTCATGAAAATACAGAAAAATCTTTAAATGAGAAGGTGTGTCCAAACTTTTCGTCTGTACTGTATATATGTACAATGGGGAAAAAAGTATTTAGTCAGCCACCAATTGTGCAAGTTCTCCCACTTAAAAAGATGAGCGAGGCCTGTAATTGACATCATAGGTCGACCTCAGCTATGAGAGACAAAATGAGAAAACAAATCCTGAAAATCACATTCTCTGATTTGGAAAGAACTTTTTTTTTTAAATTTTGGTGGAAAATAAGTATTTGGTCAATTACAAAAGTTCTTCTCAATACTTTGTTATATATCCTTTGTTGGCAATGACAGAGGTGAAACTTTTTCTGTAAGTCTTCACAAGGTTGGCACACACTGTTGCTGGTATGTTGGCCCATTCCTCCATGCAGATCTCCTCTAGAGCGGTGATGTTTTGGGGCTGTCGCTGGGAAACACGGACTTTCAGCTCCCTCCAAAGGTTTTCTATAGGGTTTAGATGTGGAGACTGGCTAGGCCACTCCAGGACCTTGAAATGCTTCTTACAAAGCCACTCCTTCATTGCCCTGGCGGTGTGCTTGGGATCATGGTCATGCTGAAAGACCCAGCCACATTTCATCTTCAATGCCTTTGCTGATGGAAGGAGGTTTGCACTCAAAATCTCACGATACATGGCCCCATTCATTCTTTCATGTACACGGATCAGTCGTCCTGGTCCCTTGGCAGAGAAACAGCCCCAAAGCATGATGTTGCCACCCCCATGCTTCACAGTAGGTATGGGACCCAGACATGTAATGGCTTAAGCAGGGGGACACGTCTGGCTCTGCAGGATCCCTGGCGGAGTAGTGTGTTACTGATGGTAGCCTGTGTAACATTGGTCCCAGCTCTCTGCAGGTCATTCACTAGGTCCCCCGTGTGGATCTAGAATTTTTGCTCACCGTTCTTGAGATCATTTTGACCCCACGGGGTGAGATCTTGTGTGGAGCCCCAGATCGATGGAGATTATCAGTGGTCTTGTATGTCACATTTTCTAATTATTGCTCCCACAGTTGATTTCTTCACACCAAGCTGCTCGCCTATTGCAGATTCAGTCTTCCCAGCCTGGTGCAGGGCTACAATTTTGTTTCTGGTGTCCTTCGACAGCTCTTTGGTCTTCACCATGGTGGAGTTTGGAGTGTGACTGTATGAGGATGCGGAAAGGTGTCTTTTATACTGATAACAAGTTCAAACAGGTGCCAGTACTACAGGTAATGAGTGGAGGACAGAGGAGCCAGTACTACAGGTAAATGAGTGGAGGACAGAGGAGCCAGTACTACAGGTAATGAGCGGAGGACAGAGGAGGCAGTACTACAGGTAATGAGTGGAGGACAGAGGAGCCTCTTAAAGAAGAAGTTACAGGTCTGGGAGAGCCAGAAATCTTGCTTGTTTGTAATTGACCAAATACTTATTTTCCACCAAAATTTGAAAAAAAAAATTCTTTCCAAATCGGACAATGTGATTTTCAGGATTTGTTTTCTCATTTTGTCTCTCATAGTTGAGGTCGACCTATGATGTCAATTACAGGCCTCGCTCATCCTTTTAAGTGGGAGAACTTGCACAATTGACGGCTGACTAAATACTTTTTTCCCCATTGTGTATATATATATATATATGTATATATATATATATATATATATATATATATATATATATATATATATATATATATATACACACACACACATACACACACATATACATTACCAACGGGCCTCACGAGAGACTGTTGTGGAGGCCACATCAAAAGGCTGAAACTAATTCTGCTCAATATTAATATTAACATATTAATTATAATTTTTTTATATTAATTGTATGACTTCATATTGAGCAGAATTAAGTATGCTGATATCCCCTATATACAGTATGAGCCCCCACGTACAATATATATATATATATATATATATATATATATATATATATATATATATATATATATATATATATATATATATATGATAGTCCATATCCATAGAAACATTACTATGAGGTATATGGGTTTTTAAACTAACTAAACAGAGAATTTTTTAATGTTTTTATTTGTTATGGTTTACATGTTTAAGGGCCCCATGGGTTGACTGCTTTGGTTGTTGATTGAGGGGGCTATGTGGGGGCTCATACTGTATACAGGGGATGTCAGCATACTTAATTCTGCTCAATATTAAGTCATACAATTAATATAGAAAAACAATTATAAATAATATGTTAATATTAATATTGAGCAGAATTAGTTTCAGCCTTTTGGTGCATCCTCCACAACAGTCTCTCATATGGCCCCTTGGGAAAATTAATCTCCCCCCTGCTCTATTATGAATAGCGCTAGGTTATGTATTCTGTTGTGCGATACGCTTTGACATGTGATGTGATACATCGAGTATCGAGAGGGGGGGGGCACACCTTCTAAACTGCCCAGGGTCCTGGCTACTCTTAGACCACCACTTCTCTGGACTAATGGGAACGCATTATGACACATGACTTTGGGATAATCTGCAACAGAGTGACTGCCATGGTGCAGTTTTAAGGTGAATGCTGATGAAATCTGTAACAATGATACTCACTTGGGAGCGATGGGAGGTAAAACAGGAACCGTTTGTATTTAAAGTCTGGCTGGTTTATTTAAGTCCTCATAAACCGCATCACAGAAAAATTTCCTGCAGGGCTCTCCTCACCGCCTTCCAGATAGAAAAATCATCAGCTGACTTTGGGAGTCAGAGCTGCTACCATGCCTTGAACCTCCTCTGTAATTCAATCTGCAGCTTTTGCTGAAGCAGTTTACTTGTCTGTTGTGCCAGCTGTCGCGGCTGTAGCTGTTGCGGTTGCAGCTGATGGGCTTGCACCAGGTGTTTAATCAGGTCCTCCATGCTGCCTGATGCTGCTCCGTGGCCTATAGCCACCGTCACCCACGACATGCAGTACTTCTGTAGTAATCACACGTGTTCCCTAGGAACGCTGCCCGCATTCTAAACCAAATGTAACAATGCTACTCACTTGGAGGCGATCCGAGGAATAACAGGAACCTTTACTATTTAAAGTCCGGCTGGTTTATTTCAGTCCTCATAAACCACATCACAGAAAACTTAAATACCACCTTTGTCCAGCAGCAAGTAAAACATAAAGTAATAAGTCCATACAATAGTGCTGGTTAGCCCAGCTGGCTTCTTAGTCCTTTAGCAAATTAACACAATCCAGGCGATCTGCAACCTCCATACCCCCAGCATGTGTGAGACAAACAGCTCTCAATTTACCCAGTGAATCACACCCAGGGGAGGAGACATGGTGAGCAGCCATTTAGCTGCTCATAATCAACCTGTCATGGATGATTAATCCCTTTTAGTCCTATATGCACTAAGGCATTACTCCAAGTTTATCTCCCAGACACTAGGTGTCTGACAGTCACCTTACACAACAGTGTTTATTTTACCGTTCAAGGTACAAAAAAGTGGGAAAAAATAAGACCAAGTGTAAAATGTTGAAAATAAACCGCAATTCCGCCTGTTTGAGTTTTGTACGGCAGGTCAGTATGATTATGTATTATATATATACAAAACTGATTTTTAAAATTCAGAATTTTGTAAAAACATTTGTTTTTTGTTGCCAACTACTATTATACTTCTCTGTGGAGGTAGCTGTAGGTTTTATTGCTACCATTTTGGAGTACATATGATTTTATAACTTTTTATTGCATTTTTTTTTTTTTAGACTTGCAGCAACTAAAAAAACTGCATGTCTGGCACTTCATTTTTTGGTCTTTATATCATTTATGGGTTAATTAATTTTATATTACAATGAATCAGTATTCTGCCACCGATGTACGTGGGTGAGATGTGTCTGGGGGATGTGAGCACGGATCTCTGTACATGCAATGACAGGTAGTGTTACTCGCTAACCTCCACCCTTATTCTTGACCGACTGCATGTGGTAAATCCGGGAAGGACGATGTAGTGATAGTGAAGAATTTTAAGAACTTTAATTCACAGCACCTTGATGAGATGAGGGAAGATGAAGGGATGAAGATGAGGTAGAACGTGGAAGGTGGAGCGTAGAGGTGACACGAGAATCCTCTCTAAAGTCCTAATGCACGTGTTGCCAATATGGCTCTGACCACAAGAAAGGATGTGAGGAAACAAGATAGAAGGAGTTAAATAGAGAGAGGCATTGTGGGAATTACAGCTTCAACATTATTATAACAATGGCCAAAAGATGTCAGCAAAGTACAACAAACACTGTGACCATAATATCTATATGTAAAAGATGATAGCAGTAAACCATATAACATTAGTCAAATGTCCCTGAAATGGCTGAAAGCTTTTGCAGACGATTAGCTAACAGCACAATCAGACTTTTATGGGTGTAGAAATAACAAATATACCTCCCTTTTGTTATGTTATTCACTTCTTTATTTTTAGGTTGAGGAAAAGGAGTTAGTTTTAAACTTATAAGGTCCCCGTCGCCCCAACGCGCGTTTCGCCCTTTCTTCATCAGAACCTCATGTGTACCACCTTCTATCTATGTAAGTGCAATTATTCACCTTGACCCTCTTTTCTTTGGTGCTTATTATGGCATTTCTCTATAATAATGACAAGTAGATCTATGAGATGACGGTGTATATTTCTTTTTGTTACCTAAATCATAACTATACCGAGGCACTTGTCACTTTATATATTACTATGGTTTGGTAATTTAAAGCGCACCTGTCAGCAGGATTGTGCTTAGTGAACCACATACACTGCGAGGTGGGCGCCATTACACTGATTAAAATGATACCTTTGTTGATGAAATCCGTCCTGTGGTTCTTTTTTAATCTTTATTTTCATTCCTGAGATAATGAGATGCTCGTGCTTTGGGGCAACCTGTGAGGAGGGGCTATAACTGGTGCTCTGCTAATGTATTCCTATCTCTGCCTTCTGACAGATCACTGTGCCTTCAGTGACCTGCCTCCTATTTTAAATACTGTCTTTGTAATTGTGGTAGAAATCTAGAAATTTACGTGTAGCAAATCGGCCCCGCCGCCCGCACATGCGCAGTAGCATCTCTTGTTCGCCGAGAGATGCTACTGTGCAAGCGCGGCCCGTGGTGCCATACTGCTGCAGGCAAATTTCTTTTTCTCCAGAGAAATGGTACCGCTAGCAGCGTTTGCTCAGTAGCATTTCTCGTCAACCGATAGATGCTACTGCGCACGCGGTCCAAAAATGACTTGCAGCCAGAGTCCTCTACTACTGCGCAGTGCGTAGAGCGAGTGGTTATGGAGCGGTTCGTGCATTCCCTGCCCAGGCCAATACAGACTTGGGTTGCCCAGGGTGATCCCCGGAACGCTGATGAACTGGTTGGTCTGGTCGAGAGGTATCAGGGGGCCGAGGGTTCCTTGGTAAAGCAGCTCACTCCATAGTGGGGAACTCACCAGGGGGCGGAGGCCCAAAAAGGGATAGAGCGTCCAAGGGCCAAAGGGTTGGGGGAGGTAATGCCCAAGGTCCCTGCTGAAGATATATGTTGGAGATGTCACGGCCCAGGCCATATAGCCCCCCGCTGCCCCCTGGCCCCCGAGCAAATGGATGTAGCCTGGGCCGCCAGTGTTCTTACTATGCCTACCTCACCTGCAGTGTGGACAATCAGCCCAGTGAGGGGCCACAGCAGCATTGCTAATCTGCCCTACTGGGCACTTTCCCGGTGGGCCGCGGTGTGGCACTGCTTGGGGGGCCGCCAGCCCGTTTTTACGGCTGCCGGCCCCTTTAATTTTCTGGGTGCCTGCCCAGGTAGCTCGGCATCACCGGGGGCAGGGCGCTCGCGCACACAGCGAACGCTGTGACGCACACAGGTGGCTGGAGCTGGGAACGCACTGACACTGCTAAGTGTCAGCGCATTCTGTGAGCAGAGAGCATGCACTCTGCTCTCCCACCCGTGGCCCCAGGTCGCCCGCACACAAAGCAGCGGCCTCGCCGGAACTGCAGGAAAAAAGGTAAACAGTACTTTGTGGGGCCATCATACCAAGGGGGCCATTGTATGTGGGGGCCATCATACCAAGGGGGCCATTATATGCGGGGGCCATCATACCAAGGGGGCCATTATATGTGGAGGCCATCATACCAAGGGGGCCATTGTATGTGGGGGCCATCATACCAAGGGGGCCATTGTATGTGGGGGCCATCATACCAAGGTGACTATTATATCATCTTTATCAATGATTTAGGTGAAGGAATTGAGGGTAAACTGATTAAATTTGCTGATGACACAAAGCTAGGAGGGATAGCTAACACTAGAGAAGAGAGAGAGAGGATTCAAAAAGACCTAAATAAACTGGAGCAGTGGGCAGCAACTAACAGAATGGTTTTTAACAGGGAAAAATGCAAAGTACTACATCTGGGCAATAAAAATGAAAAAAGCATATACAGAATGGGAGGAATAGAGCTAAGCAACAGTACATGTGAAAAAGACTTAGGTATACTAATAGATCATAGACTGAACATGAGTCAACACTGTGATGCAGCAGCAAAAAAGGCAAATACAATTTTGGGATGTATTAACAGAAGCATACAGTCTAGATCACGTGAAGAAGAGCGACCGGAATGCTGACCGGTCTGCAAACCATGTCCTATGAGGAACGGTTACAGGATTTGGGAGTGTTTAGCTTGCAAAAAAGAAGACTGAGAGGAGACTTAATAGCTGTCTACAAATATCTCAAGGGCTGTCACATTGAAGAAGGATCATCTTTATTCTCATTTGCACAAGGAAAGACTGGAAGCAATGGGATGAAACTGAATGGCAGGAGACACAGATTAGATATTAGAAAAAACTTTTTGACAGTGAGGGTGATCAATGAGTGGAACAGGCGGCCACGAGAGGTGGTGAGTTCCCCTTCAATGGACGTCTTAAAACAGAGGCTGGACAAACATCTATCTGAGAGGGTTTAGTGAATCCTGCTTTGAGCAGGGGGTTGGACCAGATGACCCAGGAGGTCCCCTCCAACTCTACCACTCTGACTCTATGATTCTATATGGGGGCCGTCATACTATGTACAGGGCTGTATGTGGAGCCATCATACTATGTACAGGGCTGTATGTGGAGCCATCATACTATGTACAGGGCTGTATGTGGAGTCATCATACTATGTACAGGGCTGTATGTGGAGTCATCATACTATGTACAGGACTGTATGTGGAGCCATCATACTATGTACAGGGCTGTATGTGGAGCCGTCATACTATGTACAGGACTGTATGTGGAGTCATCATACTATGTACAGGACTGTATGTGGAGTCATCATACTATGTACAGGGCTGTATGTGGAGCCGTCATACTATGTACAGGGCTGTATGTGGAGTCATCATACTATGTACAGGGCTGTATGTGGAGTCATCATACTATGTACAGGACTGTATGTGGAGCCATCATACTATGTACAGGGCTGTATGTGGAGCCGTCATACTATGTACAGGGCTGTATGTGGAGCCGTCATACTATGTACAGGACTGTATGTGGAGCCATCATACTATGTACAGGACTGTATGTGGAGCCGTCATACTATGTACAGGGCTGTATGTGGAGCCGTCATACTATGTACAGGGCTGTATGTGGAGCCATCATACTATGTACAGGACTGTATGTGGAGCCATCATACTATGTACAGGGCTGTATGTGGAGCCATCATACTATGTACAGGACTGTATGTGGAGCCATCATACTATGTACAGGACTGTATGTGGAGCCATCATACTATGTACAGGGCTGTATGTGGACCCATCATACTATGTACAGGGCTGTATGTGGAGCCATCATACTATGTACAGGGCTGTATGTGGAGCCATCATACTATGTACAGGGCTGTATGTGGAGTCATCATACTATGTACAGGGCTGTATGTGGGGACATCATACTATGTACAGGGCTGTATGTGGGGCCATCATACTATGTACAGGACTGTATGTGGAGCCATCATACTATGTACAGGGCTGTATGTGGACCCATCATACTATGTACAGGGCTGTATGTGGACCCATCATACTATGTACAGGGCTGTATGTGGAGCCATCATACTATGTACAGGGCTGTATGTGGAGCCATCATACTATGTACAGGGCTGTATGTGGAGTCATCATACTATGTACAGGGCTGTATGTGGGGACATCATACTATGTACAGGGCTGTATGTGGGGCCATCATACTATGTACAGGGCTGTATGTGGACCCATCATACTATGTACAGGGCTGTATGTGGACCCATCATACTATGTACAGGGCTGTATGTGGAGCCATCATACTATGTACAGGGCTGTATGTGGAGTCATCATACTATGTACAGGACTGTATGTGGAGCCATCATACTATGTACAGGGCTGTATGTGGGGCCATCATACTATGTGCAGGATTGTATGTGCAGCCATCATACTATGTACAGGGCTGTATGTGGACTCATCATACTATGTACAGGGCTGTATGTGGAGCCATCATACTATGTACAGGGCTGTATGCGGGCCATCTTATTACATGCAGAACTGTATGTGGAGCCATCATACTATGTACAGGACTGTATGTGGAGCCATCATACTATGTACAGGGCTGTATGTGGAGCCATCATACTATGTACAGGACTGTATGTGGAGTCATCATACTATGTACAGGGCTGTATGTGGAGCCATCATACTATGTACAGGGCTGTATGTGGAGCCATCATACTATGTACAGGACTGTATGTGGGGCCATCATACTATGTGCAGGATTGTATGTACAGCCATCATACTATGTACAGGGCTGTATGTGGGGCCATCATACTATGTGCAGGATTGTATGTGCAGCCATCATACTATGTACAGGGCTGTATGTGGAGCCATCATACTATGTACAGGGCTGTATGCGGGCCATCTTATTACATGCAGAACTGTATGTGGAGCCATCATACTATGTGCAGGACTGTATGTGGAGCCATCATACTATGTACAGGACTGTATGTGGAGCCATCATACTATGTACAGGACTGTATGTGGAGCCATCATACTATGTACAGGGCTGTATGTGGAGCCATCATACTATGTACAGGGCTGTATGCGGGCCATCTTATTACATGCAGAACTGTATGTGGAGCCATCATACTATGTACAGGGCTGTATGTGGAGCCATCATACTATGTACAGGGCTGTATGTGGAGCAATCATACTATGTACAGGACTGTATGTGGAGCCATCATACTATGTACAGGACTGTATGTGGGGCCATCATACTATGTACAGAACTGTATGCGGGCCATCTTATTACATGCAGAACTGTATGTGGAGCCATCATACTATGTACAGGGCTGTATGTGGAGCCATCATACTATGTACAGGGCTGTATGTGGAGCAATCATACTATGTACAGGGCTGTATGTGGAGCCATCATACTATGTACAGGGCTGTATGTGGAGTCATCATACTATGTACAGGACTGTATGTGGAGTCATCATACTATGTACAGGGCTGTATGTGGAGTCATCATACTATGTACAGGGCTGTATGTGGAGCCATCATACTATGTACAGGGCTGTATGTGGAGCCATCATACTATGTACAGGGCTGTATGTGGAGCCATCATACTATGTACAGGGCTGTATGTGGAGTCATCATACTATGTACAGGACTGTATGTGGAGCCATCATACTATGTACAGGGCTGTATGTGGAGCAATCATACTATGTACAGGACTGTATGTGAAGTCATCATACTATGTACAGGACTGTATGTGGAGTCATCATACTATGTACAGGGCTGTATGTGGAGCCATCATACTATGTACAGGACTGTATGTGAAGTCATCATACTATGTACAGGACTGTATGTGGAGTCATCATACTATGTACAGGGCTGTATGTGGAGTCATCATACTATGTACAGGACTGTATGTGGAGCCATCATACTATGTACAGGACTGTATGTGAAGCCATCATACTATGTACAGGGCTGTATGTGGAGCCATCATACTATGTACAGGGCTGTATGTGGAGCCATCATACTATATACAGGACTGTATGTGGAGTCATCATACTATGTACAGGGCTGTATGTGGAGTCATCATACTATGTACAGGGCTGTATGTGGAGTCATCATACTATGTACAGGGCTGTATGTGGAGCCATCCTACTATGTACAGGGCTGTATGTGGAGTCATCATACTATGTACAGGGCTGTATGTGGAGTCATCATACTATGTACAGGGCTGTATGTGGAGTCATCATACTATGTACAGGGCTGTATGTGGAGCCATCATACTATGTACAGGGCTGTATGTGGAGCCATCATACTATATACAGGACTGTATGTGGAGTCATCATACTATGTACAGGGCTGTATGTGGAGTCATCATACTATGTACAGGGCTGTATGTGGAGCCATCCTACTATGTACAGGGCTGTATGTGGAGTCATCATACTATGTACAGGGCTGTATGTGGAGTCATCATACTATGTACAGGGCTGTATGTGGAGTCATCATACTATGTACAGGGCTGTATGTGGAGCCATCATACTATGTACAGGGCTGTATGTGGAGCCATCATACTATATACAGGACTGTATGTGGAGTCATCATACTATGTACAGGGCTGTATGTGGAGTCATCATACTATGTACAGGGCTGTATGTGGAGCCATCCTACTATGTACAGGGCTGTATGTGGAGTCATCATACTATGTACAGGACTGTATGTGGAGACATCATACTATGTACAGGGCTGTATGTGGAGCCATCATACTATGTACAGGACTGTATGTGGAGTCATCATACTATGTACAGGACTGTATGTGGAGTCATCATACTATGTACAGGGCTGTATGTGGAGCCATCATACTATGTACAGGACTGTATGTGGAGACATCATACTATGTACAGGGCTGTATGTGGAGCCATCATACTATGTACAGGGCTGTATGTGGAGTCATCATACTATGTACAGGACTGTATGTGGAGCAATCATACTATGTACAGGACTGTATGTGGAGTCATCATACTATGTACAGGGCTGTATGTGGAGTCATCATACTATGTACAGGGCTGTATGTGGAGTCATCATACTATGTGCAGGACTGTATGTGGAGTCATCATACTATGTACAGGGCTGTATGTGGAGCCATCATACTATGTACAGGGCTGTATGTGGAGCCATCATACTATGTACAGGGCTGTATGTGGAGCCATCATACTATGTACAGGGCTGTATGTGAAGTCATCATACTATGTACAGGACTGTATGTGGGGCCATCATACTATGTACAGGGCTGTATGTGGAGTCATCATACTATGTGCAGGACTGTATGTGGAGCCATCATACTATGTACAGGACTGTATGTGGAGTCATCATACTATGTACAGGGCTGTATGTGGAGTCATCATACTATGTGCAGGACTGTATGTGGAGTCATCATACTATGTACAGGGCTGTATGTGGAGTCATCATACTATGTGCAGGACTGTATGTGGAGCCATCATACTATGTACAGGACTGTATGTGGAGCCATCATACTATGTACAGGACTGTATGTGGAGTCATCATACTATGTACAGGGCTGTATGTGGAGTCATCATACTATGTACAGGGCTGTATGTGGAGTCATCATACTATGTGCAGGACTGTATGTGGAGCCATCATACTATGTACAGGACTGTATGTGGAGCCATCATACTATGTACAGGACTGTATGTGGAGCCATCATACTATGTGCAGGACTGTATGTGGAGCCATCATACTATGTGCAGGGCTGTATGTGGAGCCATCATACTATGTACAGGGCTGTATGTGAAGCCATCATACTATGTACAGGGCTGTATGTGGAGCCATCATACTATGTACAGGGCTGTATGTGGAGTCATCATACTATGTACAGGGCTGTATGTGGAGCCATCATACTATGTACAGGGCTGTATGTGGAGTCATCATACTATGTACAGGGCTGTATGTGGAGTCATCATACTATGTACAGGGCTGTATGTGGAGCCATCATACTATGTGCAGGACTGTATGTGGAGCCATCATACTATGTGCAGGGCTGTATGTGGAGTCATCATACTATGTGCAGGACTGTATGTGGAGCCATCATACTATGTACAGGACTGTATGTGGAGTCATCATACTATGTGCAGGACTGTATGTGGAGCCATCATACTATGTGCAGGGCTGTATGTGGAGTCATCATACTATGTGCAGGACTGTATGTGGAGCCATCATACTATGTGCAGGGCTGTATGTGGAGTCATCATACTATGTGCAGGACTGTATGTGGAGCCATCATACTATGTGCAGGGCTGTATGTGGAGTCATCATACTATGTGCAGGACTGTATGTGGAGCCATCATACTATGTACAGGACTGTATGTGGAGCCATCATACTATGTACAGGGCTGTATGTGGAGGCATCATACTATGTACAGGGCTGTATGTGGAGTCATCATACTATGTACAGGGCTGTATGTGGAGCCATCATACTATGTACAGGACTGTATGTGGAGTCATCATACTATGTGCAGGGCTGTATGTGGAGCCATCATACTATGTACAGGACTGTATGTGGAGCCATCATACTATGTACAGGACTGTATGTGGAGCCATCATACTATGTACAGGGCTGTATGTGGAGGCATCATACTATGTACAGGGCTGTATGTGGAGTCATCATACTATGTACAGGGCTGTATGTGGAGCCATCATACTATGTACAGGACTGTATGTGGAGTCATCATACTATGTGCAGGGCTGTATGTGGAGCCATCATACTATGTACAGGACTGTATGTGGAGCCATCATACTATGTACAGGGCTGTATGTGGAGCCATCATACTATGTACAGGACTGTATGTGGAGCCATCATACTATGTGCAGGGCTGTATGTGGAGTCATCATACTATGTACAGGACTGTATGTGGAGCCATCATACTATGTACAGGGCTGTATGTGGAGCCATCATACTATGTGCAGGACTGTATGTGGAGCCATCATACTATGTGCAGGGCTGTATGTGGAGTCATCATACTATGTACAGGACTGTATGTGGAGTCATCATACTATGTACAGGGCTGTATGTGGAGTCATCATACTATGTACAGGGCTGTATGTGGAGCCATCATACTATGTACAGGGCTGTATGTGGAGCCATCATACTATGTACAGGGCTGTATGTGGAGCCATCATACTATGTACAGGGCTGTATGTGGAGCCATCATACTATGTGCAGGGCTGTATGTGGAGTCATCATACTATGTACAGGACTGTATGTGGAGTCATCATACTATGTACAGGGCTGTATGTGGAGTCATCATACTATGTACAGGGCTGTATGTGGAGCCATCATACTATGTACAGGGCTGTATGTGGAGTCATCATACTATGTACAGGGCTGTATGTGGAGCCATCATACTATGTACAGGGCTGTATGTGGAGCCATCATACTATGTACAGGGCTGTATGTGGAGCCATCATACTATGTGCAGGGCTGTATGTGGAGTCATCATACTATGTACAGGACTGTATGTGGAGCCATCATACTATGTACAGGGCTGTATGTGGAGCAATCATACTATGTACAGGACTGTATGTGAAGTCATCATACTATGTACAGGGCTGTATGTGGAGCCATCATACTATGTACAGGACTGTATGTGGAGTCATCATACTATGTACAGGACTGTATGTGGAGCCATCATACTATGTACAGGACTGTATGTGAAGTCATCATACTATGTACAGGACTGTATGTGGAGCCATCATACTATGTACAGGGCTGTATGTGGAGCCATCATACTATGTACAGGACTGTATGTGGAGCCATCATACTATGTACAGGACTGTATGTGGAGCCATCATACTATGTACAGGGCTGTATGTGGAGCCATCATACTATGTACAGGACTGTATGTGGAGCCATCATACTATGTACAGGACTGTATGTGGAGCCATCATACTATGTACAGGACTGTATGTGGAGTCATCATACTATGTACAGGGCTGTATGTGGAGCCATCATACTATGTACAGGACTGTATGTGGAGCCATCATACTATGTACAGGGCTGTATGTGGAGTCATCATACTATGTACAGGGCTGTATGTGGAGCCATCATACTATGTACAGGACTGTATGTGGAGCCATCATACTATGTACAGGACTGTATGTAGAGCCATCATACTATGTACAGGACTGTATGTGGAGACATCATACTATGTACAGGACTGTATGTGGAGCCATCATACTATGTACAGGGCTGTATGTGGAGCCATCATACTATGTACAGGACTGTATGTGGAGCCATCATACTATGTACAGGACTGTATGTGGAGTCATCATACTATGTACAGGACTGTATGTGGAGCCATCACACTATGTACAGGACTGTATGTGGAGTCATCATACTATGTACAGGGCTATATGTGGGCTCACCATACTATGTACAGGGCTGTATGTGAAGCCATCATACTATGTACAGGACTGTATGTGGAGCCATCATACTATGTACAGGACTGTATGTGGAGCCATCATACTATGTGCAGGGCTGTATGTGGGCTCATCATACTATGTACAGGACTGTATGTGGAGCCATCATACTATGTACAGGACTGTATGTGGAGTCATCATACTATGTGCAGGACTGTATGTGGAGCCATCATACTATGTACAGAACTGTATGTGGAGTCATCATACTATGTGCAGGACTGTATGTGGAGCCATCATACTATGTACAGGGCTGTATGTGGAGCCATCACACTATGTACAGGACTGTATGTGGAGTCATCATACTATGTACAGGGCTATATGTGGGCTCACCATACTATGTACAGGGCTGTATGTGAAGCCATCATACTATGTACAGGACTGTATGTGGAGCCATCATACTATGTACAGGACTGTATGTGGAGTCATCATACTATGTGCAGGGCTGTATGTGGGCTCATCATACTATGTACAGGACTGTATGTGGAGTCATCATACTATGTGCAGGGCTGTATGTGGGCTCATCATACTATGTACAGGACTGTATGTGGAGCCATCATACTATGTACAGGACTGTATGTGGAGTCATCATACTATGTACAGGGCTGTATGTGGAGCCATCATACTATGTACAGGGCTGTATGTGGAGCCATCATACTATGTGCAGGGCTGTATGTGGAGTCATCATACTATGTACAGGGCTGTATGTGGAGCCATCATACTATGTGCAGGACTGTATGTGGAGCCATCATACTATGTGCAGGGCTGTATGTGGAGCCATCATACTATGTACAGGACTGTATGTGGAGTCATCATACTATGTGCAGGGCTGTATGTGGAGCCATCATACTATGTACAGGACTGTATGTGGAGCCATCATACTATGTACAGGACTGTATGTGGAGCCATCATACTATGTACAGGGCTGTATGTGGAGCCATCATACTATGTACAGGACTGTATGTGGAGTCATCATACTATGTGCAGGGCTGTATGTGGAGCCATCATACTATGTACAGGACTGTATGTGGAGCCATCATACTATGTACAGGGCTGTATGTGGAGCCATCATACTATGTACAGGGCTGTATGTGGAGCCATCATACTATGTACAGGACTGTATGTGGAGCCATCATACTATGTACAGGACTGTATGTGGAGCCATCATACTATGTACAGGGCTGTATGTGGAGCCATCATACTATGTGCAGGGCTGTATGTGGAGTCATCATACTATGTACAGGGCTGTATGTGGAGTCATCATACTATGTACAGGGCTGTATGTGGAGTCATCATACTATGTACAGGGCTGTATGTGGAGCCATCATACTATGTGCAGGACTGTATGTGGAGCCATCATACTATGTACAGGGCTGTATGTGGAGCCATCATACTATGTACAGGACTGTATGTGGAGTCATCATACTATGTACAGGACTGTATGTGGAGCCATCATACTATGTACAGGACTGTATGTGGAGCCATCATACTATGTACAGGGCTGTATGTGGAGCCATCATACTATGTACAGGGCTGTATGTGGAGCCATCATACTATGTACAGGACTGTATGTGGAGCCATCATACTATGTACAGGACTGTATGTGGAGTCATCATACTATGTACAGGACTGTATGTGGAGCCATCATACTATGTACAGGGCTGTATGTGGAGCCATCATACTATGTACAGGACTGTATGTGGAGCCATCATACTATGTACAGGACTGTATGTGGAGCCATCATACTATGTACAGGACTGTATGTGGAGCCATCATACTATGTACAGGACTGTATGTAGAGCCATCATACTATGTACAGGACTGTATGTGGAGACATCATACTATGTACAGGACTGTATGTGGAACCATCATACTATGTACAGGACTGTATGTGGAGCCATCATACTTTGTACAGGACTGTATGTGGGGCCATCATACTATGTACAGGACTGTATGTGGAGTCATCATACTATGTACAGGGCTGTATGTGGAGTCATCATACTATGTACAGGGCTGTATGTGGAGCCATCATACTATGTACAGGGCTGTATGTGGAGCCATCATACTATGTACAGGGCTGTATGTGGAGCCATCATACTATGTACAGGACTGTATGTGGAGCCATCATACTATGTACAGGGCTGTATGTGGAGTCATCATACTATGTACAGGGCTGTATGTGGAGCCATCATACTATGTACAGGACTGTATGTGGAGCCATCATACTATGTACAGGGCTGTATGTGGAGTCATCATACTATGTACAGGGCTGTATGTGGAGCCATCATACTATGTACAGGGCTGTATGTGGAGTCATCATACTATGTACAGGACTGTATGTGGAGCCATCATACTATGTACAGGACTGTATGTGGAGCCATCATACTATGTACAGGACTGTATGTGGAGCCATCATACTATGTACAGGGCTGTATGTGGAGCCATCATACTATGTACAGGGCTGTATGTGGAGCCATCATACTATGTACAGGGCTGTATGTGGAGCCATCATACTATGTACAGGACTGTATGTGGAGCCATCATACTATGTACAGGGCTGTATGTGGAGTCATCATACTATGTACAGGGCTGTATGTGGAGCCATCATACTATGTACAGGACTGTATGTGGAGCCATCATACTATGTACAGGGCTGTATGTGGAGCAATCATACTATGTATAGGACTGTATGTGAAGTCATCATACTATGTACAGGACTGTATGTGGAGTCATCATACTATGTACAGGACTGTATGTGGAGCAATCATACTATGTATAGGACTGTATGTGGAGCCATCATACTATGTACAGGGCTGTATGTGGAGTCATCATACTATGTACAGGACTGTATGTGGAGTCATCATACTATGTACAGGGCTGTATGTGGAGCCATCATACTATGTACAGGGCTGTATGTGGAGTCATCATACTATGTACAGGGCTGTATGTGGAGTCATCATACTATGTACAGGACTGTATGTGAAGTCATCATACTATGTACAGGGCTGTATGTGGAGTCATCATACTATGTACAGGACTGTATGTGGAGCCATCATACTATGTACAGGGCTGTATGTGGAGTCATCATACTATGTACAGGACTGTATGTGGAGCCATCATACTATGTACAGGGCTGTATGTGAAGTCATCATACTATGTACAGGGCTGTATGTGGAGTCATCATACTATGTACAGGACTGTATGTGAAGTTATCATACTATGTACAGGACTGTATGTAAAGTCATCATACTATGTACAGGGTTGTATGTGGAGCAATTATACTCTGTGCAGGACTGTATGTGGAGCCATCATACTATGTACAGGGCTGTATGTGGAGCCATCATACTATGTACAGGGCTGTATGTGAAGTCATCATACTATGTACAGGACTGTATGTGGAGCCATCATACTATGTACAGGGCTGTATGTGGAGCCATCATACTATGTACAGGACTGTATGTGGAGCCATCATACTATGTACAGGACTGTATGTGGAGCCATCATACTATGTACAGGACTGTATGTGGAGCCATCATACTATGTACAGGACTGTATGTAGAGCCATCATACTATGTACAGGACTGTATGTGGAGACATCATACTATGTACAGGACTGTATGTGGAACCATCATACTATGTACAGGACTGTATGTGGAGCCATCATACTTTGTACAGGACTGTATGTGGGGCCATCATACTATGTACAGGACTGTATGTGGAGTCATCATACTATGTACAGGGCTGTATGTGGAGTCATCATACTATGTACAGGGCTGTATGTGGAGCCATCATACTATGTACAGGGCTGTATGTGGAGCCATCATACTATGTACAGGGCTGTATGTGGAGCCATCATACTATGTACAGGACTGTATGTGGAGCCATCATACTATGTACAGGGCTGTATGTGGAGTCATCATACTATGTACAGGGCTGTATGTGGAGCCATCATACTATGTACAGGACTGTATGTGGAGCCATCATACTATGTACAGGGCTGTATGTGGAGTCATCATACTATGTACAGGGCTGTATGTGGAGCCATCATACTATGTACAGGGCTGTATGTGGAGTCATCATACTATGTACAGGACTGTATGTGGAGCCATCATACTATGTACAGGACTGTATGTGGAGCCATCATACTATGTACAGGACTGTATGTGGAGCCATCATACTATGTACAGGGCTGTATGTGGAGCCATCATACTATGTACAGGGCTGTATGTGGAGCCATCATACTATGTACAGGGCTGTATGTGGAGCCATCATACTATGTACAGGACTGTATGTGGAGCCATCATACTATGTACAGGGCTGTATGTGGAGTCATCATACTATGTACAGGGCTGTATGTGGAGCCATCATACTATGTACAGGACTGTATGTGGAGCCATCATACTATGTACAGGACTGTATGTGGAGCCATCATACTATGTACAGGACTGTATGTGGAGTCATCATACTATGTACAGGGCTGTATGTGGAGCCATCATACTATGTACAGGACTGTATGTGGAGCCATCATACTATGTACAGGGCTGTATGTGGAGTCATCATACTATGTACAGGGCTGTATGTGGAGCCATCATACTATGTACAGGACTGTATGTGGAGCCATCTTACTATGTACAGGACTGTATGTGGAGCCATCATACTATGTACAGGACTGTATGTGGAGCCATCATACTATGTACAGGGCTGTATGTGGAGCAATCATACTATGTATAGGACTGTATGTGAAGTCATCATACTATGTACAGGACTGTATGTGGAGTCATCATACTATGTACAGGACTGTATGTGGAGCAATCATACTATGTATAGGACTGTATGTGGAGCCATCATACTATGTACAGGGCTGTATGTGGAGTCATCATACTATGTACAGGACTGTATGTGGAGTCATCATACTATGTACAGGGCTGTATGTGGAGCCATCATACTATGTACAGGGCTGTATGTGGAGTCATCATACTATGTACAGGGCTGTATGTGGAGTCATCATACTATGTACAGGACTGTATGTGAAGTCATCATACTATGTACAGGGCTGTATGTGGAGTCATCATACTATGTACAGGACTGTATGTGGAGCCATCATACTATGTACAGGGCTGTATGTGGAGTCATCATACTATGTACAGGACTGTATGTGGAGCCATCATACTATGTACAGGGCTGTATGTGAAGTCATCATACTATGTACAGGGCTGTATGTGGAGTCATCATACTATGTACAGGACTGTATGTGAAGTTATCATACTATGTACAGGACTGTATGTAAAGTCATCATACTATGTACAGGGTTGTATGTGGAGCAATTATACTCTGTGCAGGACTGTATGTGGAGCCATCATACTATGTACAGGGCTGTATGTGGAGCCATCATACTATGTACAGGGCTGTATGTGGAGCCATCATACTATGTACAGGGTTGTATGTGGAGCCATCATACTATGTACAGGACTGTATGTGGAGCCATCATACTATGTACAGGACTGTATGTGGAGCAATCATACTATGTATAGGACTGTATGTGGAGCCATCATACTATGTACAGGGCTGTATGTGGAGTCATCATACTATGTACAGGACTGTATGTGGAGCCATCATACTATGTACAGGGCTGTATGTGGAGCAATCATACTATGTATAGGACTGTATGTGAAGTCATCATACTATGTACAGGACTGTATGTGGAGTCATCATACTATGTACAGGACTGTATGTGGAGCAATCATACTATGTATAGGACTGTATGTGGAGCCATCATACTATGTACAGGGCTGTATGTGGAGTCATCATACTATGTACAGGACTGTATGTGGAGTCATCATACTATGTACAGGGCTGTATGTGGAGCCATCATACTATGTACAGGGCTGTATGTGGAGTCATCATACTATGTACAGGGCTGTATGTGGAGTCATCATACTATGTACAGGACTGTATGTGAAGTCATCATACTATGTACAGGGCTGTATGTGGAGCCATCATACTATGTACAGGGCTGTATGTGGAGCCATCATACTATGTACAGGGCTGTATGTGGAGCCATCATACTATGTACAGGGCTGTATGTGAAGTCATCATACTATGTACAGGGCTGTATGTGGAGTCATCATACTATGTACAGGGCTGTATGTGGAGTCATCATACTATGTACAGGGTTGTATGTGGAGCAATTATACTCTGTGCAGGACTGTATGTGGAGCCATCATACTATGTACAGGGCTGTATGTGGAGCCATCATACTATGTACAGGGCTGTATGTGGAGCCATCATACTATGTACAGGGTTGTATGTGGAGCCATCATACTATGTACAGGACTGTATGTGGAGCCATCATACTATGTACAGGGCTGTATGTGGAGCCATCATACTATGTACAGGGCTGTATGTGGAGCCATCATACTATGTACAGGGTTGTATGTGGAGCCATCATACTATGTACAGGGCTGTATGTGGAGCCATCATACTATGTGCAGGACTGTATGTGGAGCCATCATACTATGTACAGGGCTGTATGTGGAGCCATCATACTATGTACAGGGCTGTATGTGGAGCCATCATACTATGTACAGGGCTGTATGTGGAGTCATCATACTATGTACAGGGCTGTATGTGGAGCCATCATACTATGTACAGGACTGTATGTGGAGCCATCATACTATGTACAGGACTGTATGTGGAGCCATCATACTATGTACAGGACTGTATGTGGAGCCATCATACTATGTACAGGACTGTATGTGGAGTCATCATACTATGTACAGGGCTGTATGTGGAGCCATCATACTATGTACAGGACTGTATGTGGAGCCATCATACTATGTACAGGGCTGTATGTGGAGCCATCATACTATGTATAGGGTTGTATGTGGAGCCATCATACTATGTACAGGGCTGTATGTGGAGCCATCATACTATGTACAGGGCTGTATGTGGAGCCATCATACTATGTACAGGACTGTATGTGGAGCCATCATACTATGTACAGGGCTGTATGTGGAGTCATCATACTATGTACAGGACTGTATGTGGAGCCATCATACTATGTACAGGACTGTATGTGGAGCCATCATACTATGTACAGGGCTGTATGTGGAGCCATCATACTATGTACAGGGCTGTATGTGGGGTCATCATACTATGTACAGGACTGTATGTGGGGTCATCATACTATGTACAGGACTGTATGTGGAGCCATCATACTATGTACAGGGCTGTATGTGGAGCCATCATACTATGTACAGGACTGTATGTGGAGTCATCATACTATGTACAGGACTGTATGTGGAGCCATCATACTATGTACAGGGCTGTATGTGGAGCCATCATACTATGTACAGGACTGTATGTGGAGTCATCATACTATGTGCAGGACTGTATGTGGAGTCATCATACTATGTACAGGACTGTATGTGGAGCCATCATACTATGTACAGGGCTGTATGTGGAGCCATCATACTATGTACAGGACTGTATGTGGAGTCATCATACTATGTACAGGACTGTATGTGGAGCCATCATACTATGTACAGGGCTGTATGTGGAGCCATCATACTATGTACAGGACTGTATGTGGAGTCATCATACTATGTGCAGGACTGTATGTGGAGTCATCATACTATGTACAGGACTGTATGTGGAGCCATCATACTATGTACAGGGCTGTATGTGGAGCCATCATACTATGTACAGGACTGTATGTGGAGTCATCATACTATGTGCAGGACTGTATGTGGAGTCATCATACTATGTACAGGGCTGTATGTGGAGCCATCATACTATATACAGGACTGTATGTGGAGTCATCATACTATGTACAGGACTGTATGTGGAGTCATCATACTATGTACAGGACTGTATGTGGAGCCATCATACTATGTACAGGGCTGTATGTGGAGCCATCATACTATGTACAGGACTGTATGTGGAGTCATCATACTATGTACAGGACTGTATGTGGAGCCATCATACTATGTACAGGGCTGTATGTGGAGCCATCATACTATGTACAGGACTGTATGTGGAGTCATCATACTATGTGCAGGACTGTATGTGGAGTCATCATACTATGTACAGGGCTGTATGTGGAGCCATCATACTATGTACAGGGCTGTATGTGGAGCCATCATACTATGTACAGGGCTGTATGTGGAGCCATCATACTATGTACAGGGCTGTATGTGGAGCCATCATACTATGTACAGGGCTGTATGTGGAGCCATCATACTATGTACAGGACTGTATGTGGAGTCATCATACTATGTACAGGGCTGTATGTGGAGCCATCATACTATGTGCAGGGCTGTATGTGGAGTCATCATACTATGTGCAGGGCTGTATGTGGAGTCATCATACTATGTACAGGGCTGTATGTGGAGTCATCATACTATGTACAGGGCTGTATGTGGAGCCATCATACTATGTACAGGGCTGTATGTGGAGCCATCATACTATGTACAGGACTGTATGTGGAGTCATCATACTATGTGCAGGACTGTATGTGGAGCCATCATACTATGTACAGGGCTGTATGTGGAGTCATCATACTATGTACAGGGCTGTATGTGGAGCCATCATACTATGTACAGGACTGTATGTGGAGCCATCATACTATGTACAGGACTGTATGTGGAGCCATCATACTATGTATAGGGCTGTATGTGGAGCCATCATACTATGTACAGGACTGTATGTGGAGCCATCATACTATGTACAGGGCTGTATGTGGAGCCATCATACTATGTATAGGGCTGTATGTGGAGCCATCATACTATGTACAGGGCTGTATGTGGAGCCATCATACTATGTATAGGGCTGTATGTGGAGCCATCATACTATGTACAGGACTGTATGTGGAGCCATCATACTATGTACAGGACTGTATGTGGAGCCATCATACTATGTACAGGACTGTATGTGGAGCCATCATACTATGTATAGGGCTGTATGTGGAGCCATCATACTATGTACAGGGCTGTATGTGGAGCCATCATACTATGTACAGGGCTGTATGTGGAGCCATCATACTATGTATAGGGCTGTATGTGGAGCCATCATACTATGTACAGGACTGTATGTGGAGCCATCATACTATGTACAGGGCTGTATGTGGAGCCATCATACTATGTACAGGGCTGTATGTGGAGCCATCATACTATGTATAGGGCTGTATGTGGAGCCATCATACTATGTACAGGACTGTATGTGGAGCCATCATACTATGTATAGGGCTGTATGTGGAGCCATCATACTATGTACAGGGCTGTATGTGGAGCCATCATACTATGTACAGGGCTGTATGTGGAGCCATCATACTATGTACAGGACTGTATGTGGAGCCATCATACTATGTACAGGACTGTATGTGGAGCCATCATACTATGTACAGGGCTGTATGTGGAGCCATCATACTATGTACAGGGCTGTATGTGGAGCCATCATACTATGTACAGGGCTGTATGTGGAGCCATCATACTATGTATAGGGCTGTATGTGGAGCCATCATACTATGTACAGGGCTGTATGTGGAGTCATCATACTATGTACAGGGCTGTATGTGGAGCCATCATACTATGTACAGGGCTGTATGTGGAGCCATCATACTATGTATAGGGCTGTATGTGGAGCCATCATACTATGTACAGGGCTGTATGTGGAGACATCATACTATGTATAGGGCTGTATGTGGAGCCATCATACTATGTACAGGGCTGTATGTGGAGGTATCATACTATGTACAGGGCTGTATGTGGAGTCATCATACTATGTACAGGACTGTATGTGGAGCCATCATACTATGTACAGGGCTGTATGTGGAGTCATCATACTATGTACAGGGCTGTATGTGGAGTCATCATACTATGTACAGGACTGTATGTGGAGCCATCATACTATGTACAGGGCTGTATGTGGAGTCATCATACTATGTACAGGGCTGTATGTGGAGTCATCATACTATGTACAGGACTGTATGTGGAGCCATCATACTATGTACAGGGCTGTATGTGGAGTCATCATACTATGTACAGGGCTGTATGTGGAGTCATCATACTATGTACAGGGCTGTATGTGGAGCCATCATACTATGTACAGGGCTGTATGTGGAGCCATCATACTATGTGCAGGGCTGTATGTGGAGTCATCATACTATGTACAGGACTGTATGTGGAGCCATCATACTATGTACAGGACTGTATGTGGAGTCATCATACTATGTACAGGGCTGTATGTGGAGTCATCATACTATGTACAGGACTGTATGTGGAGCCATCATACTATGTACAGGGCTGTATGTGGAGTCATCATACTATGTACAGGGCTGTATGTGGAGTCATCATACTATGTACAGGACTGTATGTGGAGCCATCATACTATGTACAGGGCTGTATGTGGAGTCATCATACTATGTACAGGGCTGTATGTGGAGTCATCATACTATGTACAGGGCTGTATGTGGAGCCATCATACTATGTACAGGGCTGTATGTGGAGCCATCATACTATGTGCAGGGCTGTATGTGGAGTCATCATACTATGTACAGGACTGTATGTGGAGTCATCATACTATGTACAGGGCTGTATGTGGAGTCATCATACTATGTACAGGGCTGTATGTGGAGTCATCATACTATGTACAGGACTGTATGTGGAGCCATCATACTATGTACAGGGCTGTATGTGGAGCCATCATACTATGTGCAGGGCTGTATGTGGAGTCATCATACTATGTACAGGACTGTATGTGGAGTCATCATACTATGTACAGGGCTGTATGTGGAGTCATCATACTATGTACAGGGCTGTATGTGGAGTCATCATACTATGTACAGGAATGTATGTGGAGCCATCATACTATGTACAGGGCTGTATGTGGAGTCATCATACTATGTACAGGGCTGTATGTGGAGTCATCATACTATGTACAGGGCTGTATGTGGAGCCATCATACTATGTACAGGGCTGTATGTGGAGCCATCATACTATGTGCAGGACTGTATGTGGAGCCATCATACTATGTGCAGGGCTGTATGTGGAGTCATCATACTATGTACAGGGCTGTATGTGGAGTCATCATACTATGTACAGGGCTGTATGTGGAGTCATCATACTATGTACAGGACTGTATGTGGAGCCATCATACTATGTACAGGGCTGTATGTGGAGTCATCATACTATGTACAGGGCTGTATGTGGAGTCATCATACTATGTACAGGACTGTATGTGGAGCCATCATACTATGTACAGGGCTGTATGTGGAGTCATCATACTATGTACAGGGCTGTATGTGGAGTCATCATACTATGTACAGGGCTGTATGTGGAGTCATCATACTATGTACAGGGCTGTATGTGGAGTCATCATACTATGTACAGGACTGTATGTGGAGCCATCATACTATGTACAGGGCTGTATGTGGAGCCATCATACTATGTACAGGACTGTATGTGGAGCCATCATACTATGTACAGGGCTGTATGTGGAGCCATCATACTATGTGCAGGACTGTATGTGGAGTCATCATACTATGTACAGGGCTGTATGTGGAGTCATCATACTATGTACAGGACTGTATGTGGAGCCATCATACTATGTACAGGGCTGTATGTGGAGCCATCATACTATGTACAGGACTGTATGTGGAGCCATCATACTATGTACAGGACTGTATGTGGAGCCATCATACTATGTGCAGGGCTGTATGTGGAGTCATCATACTATGTACAGGGCTGTATGTGGAGTCATCATACTATGTACAGGGCTGTATGTGGAGTCATCATACTATGTACAGGACTGTATGTGGAGCCATCATACTATGTACAGGGCTGTATGTGGAGTCATCATACTATGTACAGGACTGTATGTGGAGTCATCATACTATGTACAGGGCTGTATGTGGAGTCATCATACTATGTACAGGACTGTATGTGGAGCCATCATACTATGTACAGGGCTGTATGTGGAGTCATCATACTATGTGCAGGACTGTATGTGGAGCCATCATACTATGTGCAGGGCTGTATGTGGAGTCATCATACTATGTACAGGACTGTATGTGGAGCCATCATACTATGTACAGGGCTGTATGTGGAGCCATCATACTATGTACAGGACTGTATGTGGAGTCATCATACTATGTACAGGGCTGTATGTGGAGCCATCATACTATGTACAGGGCTGTATGTGGAGTCATCATACTATGTACAGGACTGTATGTGGAGTCATCATACTATGTGCAGGACTGTATGTGGAGCCATCATACTATGTACAGGGCTGTATGTGGAGTCATCATACTATGTACAGGGCTGTATGTGGAGTCATCATACTATGTACAGGGCTGTATGTGGAGTCATCATACTATGTACAGGGCTGTATGTGGAGCCATCATACTATGTACAGGGCTGTATGTGGAGCCATCATACTATGTACAGGACTGTATGTGGAGCCATCATACTATGTACAGGGCTGTATGTGGAGCCATCATACTATGTGCAGGACTGTATGTGGAGTCATCATACTATGTGCAGGACTGTATGTGGAGCCATCATACTATGTGCAGGACTGTATGTGGAGTCATCATACTATGTACAGGGCTGTATGTGGAGCCATCATACTATGTACAGGGCTGTATGTGGAGTCATCATACTATGTACAGGACTGTATGTGGAGTCATCATACTATGTACAGGGCTGTATGTGGAGTCATCATACTATGTACAGGGCTGTATGTGGAGCCATCATACTATGTACAGGACTGTATGTGGAGCCATCATACTATGTACAGGGCTGTATGTGGAGCCATCATACTATGTACAGGACTGTATGTGGAGCCATCATACTATGTACAGGGCTGTATGTGGAGCCATCATACTATGTACAGGGCTGTATGTGGAGTCATCATACTATGTACAGGGCTGTATGTGGAGCCATCATACTATGTACAGGGCTGTATGTGGAGTCATCATACTATGTACAGGACTGTATGTGGAGCCATCATACTATGTACAGGACTGTATGTGGAGCCATCATACTATGTACAGGGTTGTATGTGGAGCCGTGTGCGCCATGACCTACAGCGACCGACAGAGGGCGGCAGACAAGTGCGAGGAGATGGAGGAGGCTACAGCCAGTGCTCCCAGCTCCTGTACGGTGAGTACAGACAATCCACCTGGCCACGTACAAGACAACGTTCACACTTACCTGCCATTTTTTACATTTTCTTAAATGCATATATTTTGATTTTATTAAAAATGGGATTTATTAAAATTTTTGGGTCTGACATCTGTTTAATGAGTTAACTGAGAATTCATCAGTGAGCTTGCAGCTTTTTTTTTTAAGCTGTCATTTTACTGAGCCTACATGAAAGCTGAGCAGAACTTTGTGTCAGTGAGAGGAGCTCACTGACAGGTCCTCAGTTGACTCATTCCACAGCCACTTAAAAAGCCTGTAAAAGCCAAACTGTGAAAAATTTTTAATGGAACCAATTTGCAAAAAATATTTGGCTCAAAAATAAATGCATTTAAATACAAAAGAAAGTCCCCAAAGGTGACCATAACATTTAAAGGGGAAATGCCCGCTCAAACCAGATCCCTATGGTTAGAGATTTCCTGGACACAGCCCTGCTCAGAGTGGAAAAACATGGCTGCTCTGGTACAGAAACAGCGCCACATCTGCTCACAGGCGGTATTGTAGGACCCTGAGCTGTAATACCAAATACAACCCATGGGTCAGGGTGGCGCTGTTTTCCGTAACAATTATTTAAATGTTTTTATTCCCTGACGAAGTAAATGGTGAAGAATAAAAACGCAAGGTATATAAGAAAGCGCCTGCAGTTTATTCCGGCGGGCGGGATGCTGAAGCTTCGATCCCCATGGTGCGAGCCTCCATGTGAGGCCGGTGTGGGGACTCGCCTCCTCTCCTGCCTGGAGGGCGCACATTAGCGGCCGCTGTAGGCGGATTAGGATGAACGGCTGGAATGTGCCGGATTATAGGGCCCCGGCTCTCACCGCTCCGGGCTGAGACAATAATCGTCTGCGCGCTGATTCCATCACTCAGAGGCGAACGCCCAGTAACCCTGTACGGCCGGGTCTGCGAGTCACTATAGCGGCAGGATGGGCCCTGAACACTGTCAGGAGTCAGTCATAGCAGGGGTCCTCCAAGTCACAGCTGCTACCTACAGGGCACCAGGTCCAAGCCCAGAGGCCGGTAACTGACCTCCTCCCAGCGAGTGAGGCCGCACCCAGCGGAGGCCATACAGGAACAGAAGGGAGGCCATTGTAGAGCAAGTGCCCGGAAATGTGGCATCCAGAGAAGTCACCGCATACAAGCGCCCAGAGCTGAGCCCTCATCTAAGCCCAAAACAGGTTTAAGACGAGGAGGGGTTAATGCAGGACAAAAACAGCGCAAATAATGATGGCAATACCGCCACTCATACCAGTATCATAGCAGTTATATTCTTATACAGGGGCAGTATATAGCAGTTATATTCTTATACAGGGGCAGTATCATAGCAGTTATATTCTTATACAGGGGCAGTATTATAGCAGTTATATTCTTATACAGGGGCAGTATCATAGCAGTTATATTCTTATACAGGGGCAGTATCATAGCAGTTATATTCTTATACAGGGGCAGTATCATAGCAGTTATATTCTTATACAGGGGCAGTATCATAGCAGTTATATTCTTATACAGAGGCAGTATCATAGCAGTTATATTCTTATACAGGGGCAGTATCATAGCAGTTATATTCTTATACAGGGGCAGTATTATAGCAGTTATATTCTTATACAGGGGCAGTATATAGCAGTTATATTTTTATACAGGGGCAGTATCATAGCAGTTATATTCTTATACAGGGGCAGTATTATAGCAGTTATATTCTTATACAGGGGCAGTATTATAGTAGTTATATTCTTATACAGGGGCAGTATCATAGCAGTTATATTCTTATACAGGGGCAGTATATAGCAGTTATATTCTTATACAGGGGCAGTATTATAGCAGTTATATTCTTATACAGGGGCAGTATCATAGCAGTTATATTCTTATACAGGGGCAGTATCATAGCAGTTATATTCTTATACAGGGGCAGTATCAGCAGTTATATTCTTGTATATAGGGAGTTGTATTATAGTAGTTATATTCTTGTACATAGGAGCTGTATTATAGTAGTTGTATTCTTGTATATAGGTGCAGTATTATAGTAGTTGTATTCTTGTACATAGGGAGCAGTATTATAGTAGTTACATTCTTGTACATAGGATTCTGTATTATAGTAGTTATATTCCTGTACATAGGGGGCAGTATTATAGTACTTATATTCTTGTACATAGGAGCAGTATTATAGTAGTTATATTCTTGTACATAGGAGCTGTATTATAGTAGTTGTATTCTTGTATATAGGGGCAGTATCATAGCAGTTATATTCTTATACAGGGACAGTATTATAGCAGTTATATTCTTATACAGGGGCAGTATAATAGCAGTTATATTCTTATACAGGGGCAGTATCATAGCAGTTATATTCTTATACAGGGGCAGTATTATGGCAGTTATATTTTTATACAGGGGCAGTATTATAGCAGTTATATTCTCATACAGGGGCAGTATCATGGCAGTTATTATTATACAGGGGCAGTATTATAGCAGTTATATTCTTATACAGGGGCAGTATCATAGCAGTTATATTCTTATACAGGGTCAGTATCATAGCAGTTATATTCTTAGACAGGGGCAGTATCATAGCAGTTATATTCTTATACAGGGGCAGTATCATAGCAGTTATATTCTTATACAGGGGCGGTATTATAGCAGTTATATTCTTGTACATGGGAGCAGCATTATAGTAATTATATTCTTGTACATAGGAGCTGTTTTATAGTAGTTATATTCTTGTACATAGAGGGCAATATTATAGTAATTATATTCTTGTACATAGGGGGCTGTATTATAGTAGTTATATTCATGTACATTACAGACCAAAAGTTTGGACACACCTCATTTAAAGATTTTTCTGTATTTTCATGACTATGAAAATTGTGCTTTCACACTGAAGGCATCAAAACTATGAATTAACACATGTGGAATTATATACTTAACAAAAAAGTGTGAAACAACTGAAAATATGTCTTATATTCTAGGTTCTTCACAGTAGCCACCTTTTGCTTTGATGATTGCTTTGCACACTCTTGGCATTCTCTTGATGAGCTTCAAGAGGTAGTCACCGGAAATGGTTTTCACTTCACAGGTGTGCCCTCTCTGGCTTAATAAGTGGGATTTCTTGCCTTATAAATGGGGTTGGGACCATCAGTTGTGTTGTGCAGAAGTCTGGTGGATACACAGCTGATAGTCCTACTGAATAGACTGTTAGAATTTGTATTATGGCAAGAAAAAAGCAGCTAAGAAAAGAAAAACGAGTGGCCATCATTACTTTAAGAAATGAAGGTCAGTCAGTGCGAAAAATTGGGCAAACTTTGAAAGTGTCCCCAAGTGCAGTTGCAAAAACCATCAAGCGCTACAAAGAAACTGGCTCACATGAGGACCGCCCCAGGAAAGGAAGACCAAGAGTCACCTCTGCTTCTGACGATAAGTTTATCCGAGTCACCAGCGTCAGAAATCGCAGGTTAACAGCAGCTCAGATTAGAGACCAGGTCAATGCCACACAGAGTTCTAGCAGCAGACACATCTCTTCAACAACTGTTAAGAGGAGACTTTGTGCAGCAGGCCTTCATGGTAAAATAGCTGCTGGGAAACCACTGCTAAGGACAGGCAACAAGCAGAAGAGACTTGTTTGGGCTCAAGAACACAAGGAATGGACATTAGACCAGTGGAAATCTGTGCTTTGGTCTGATGAGTCCAAATTTGAGATCTTTGGTTGCAACCACCGTGTCTTTGTGTGACGCAGAAAAGGTGAACGGATGGACTCTACATGCCTGGTTCCCACCGTGAAGCATGGAGGAGGAGGTGTGATGGTGTGGGGGTGCTTTGCTGGTGACACTGTTGGGGATTTATTCAAAATTGAAGGCATACTGAACCGGCATGGCTATTTCAGCATCTTGCAGCGGCATGCTATTCCATCCGGTTTGCGTTTAGTTGGACCATCATTTATTTTTCAACAGGACAATGACCCCAAACACACCTCCAGGCTGTGTAAGGGCTATCTGACCAAGGTGGAAAGTGATGGGGTGCTACGCCAGATGACCTGGCCTCCACAGTCACCAGACCTGAACCCAATCGAGATGGTTTGGGGTGAGCTGGACCGCAGAGTGAAGGCAAAAGGGCCAACAAGTGCTAAGCATCTCTGGGAACTCCTTCAAGATTGTTGGAAGACCATTTCCGGTGACTACCTCTTGAAGCTCATCAAAAGAATGCCAAGAGTGTGCAAAGCAGTCATCAAAGCAAAAGGTGGCTACTTTGAAGAACCTAGAATATAAGACATATTTTCAGTTGTTTCACACTTCTTTGTTAAGTATATGATTCCACATGTGTTAATTCATAGTTTTGATGCCTTCAGTGTGAATGTACAATTTTCACAGTCATGAAAATACAGAAAAATCTTTAAATGAGAAGGTGTGTCCAAACTTTTGGTCTGTACTGTACATGGGAGCAGTATTATAGTAGTTATATTCTTGTACATAGGGGCTGTATTATAGTAGTTATATTCTTGTACATAGGAGCAGTATTATAGTAGTTATATTCTTGTACATAGGAGCAGTATTATAGTAGTTATATTCTTGTACATAGGAGCAGTATTATAGTAGTTATATTCATGTACATGGGAGCAGTATTATAGTAGTTATATTCTTGTACAAAAAGAGCAGTATTATAGTAGTTGTATTCTTGTACATAGGAGCTGTATTATAATAGTTATATTCTTGTACATAGGGGGCGGTATTATAGTAGTTATACAGTTAGGTCCATATATATTTGGACAGAGGCAACATTTTTTCTAATTTTGGTTCTAGACATTACCACAATGAATTTTAAACAAAACAATTCAGATGCAGTTGAAGTTCAGACTTTCAGCTTTCATTTGAGGGTATCCACATTAAAATTGGATGAAGGGATTAGGAGTTTCAGCTCCTTAACATGTGACACCCTGTTTTTAAAGGGACCAAAAGTAATTGGACAGATTAAATAATTGTAAATAAAATGTTCATTTCTAGTAGTTAGTTGAAAACCCTTTGTTGGCAATGACTGCCTGAAGTCTTGAACTCATGGACATCACCAGACTCTGAGTTTCCTCCTTTTTGATGCTCTGCCAGGCCTTCACTGCGGAGGTTTTCAGTTGCTGTTTGTTTGTGGGCCTTTCTGTCTGAAGTTTAGTCTTTAACAAGTGAAATGCATGCTCAGTTGGGTTGAGATCAGGTGACTGACTTGGCCATTCAAGAATATTCCACTTCTTTTCTTTAATAAACTCCTGGGTTGCTTTGGCTTTATGTTTTGGGTTATTGTCCATCTGTAGTATGAAACGACGACCAATCAGTTTGGCTGCATTCAGCTGGATCTGAGCAGACAGTATGGCTCTGAATACATCAGAATTCATTCGGTTCCTTCTGTCCTGTGTCACATCATCAATAAACACTAGTGACCCAGTGCCACTGGCAGCCATGCATGCCCAAGCCATCACACTGCCTCCGCCGTGTTTTCCAGATGATGTGGTATGCTTTGGATCATGAGCTGTACCACGCCTTCACCATACTTTTCTCTTTCCATCATTCTGGTAGAGGTTGATCTTGGTTTCATCTGTCCAAAGAATGTTCTTCCAGAACTGTGCTGGCTTTTTTAGATGTTTTTTAGCAAAGTCCAGTCTAGCCTTTTTATTCTTGATGCTTATGAGTGGCTTGCACCGTGCAGTGAACCCACTGTATTTACTTTCATGCAGTCTTCTCTTTATGGTAGATTTGGATATTGATACGCCTACCTCCTGGAGAGTGTTGTTCACTAGGTTGGCTGTTGTGAAGGGGTTTCTCTTCACCATGGAGATTATTCTGCGATCATACACCACTGTTGTCTTCCGAGGGCGCCCAGGTCTTTTTGCATTGATGAGTTCACCAGTGCTTTCTTTCTTTCTCAGAATGTACCAAACTGTAGATTTTGCCACTCATAATATTGTAGCAATTTCTCGGATGGTTTTTTTCTGTTTTTGAAGGTTAATGATGGCTTGTTTCACCTGCATGGAGAGCGCCTTTGATCGCATGTTTACTTCACAGCAAAACCTTCCAAACGCAAGCACCACACCTCAAATCAACTCCAGGCCTTTTATCTGCTTAATTGAGAATGACATAACGAAGGGATTGCCCTCACCTGTCCATGAAATAGCCTTGGAGTCAATTGTCCAATTACTTTTGGTCCCTTTAAAAACAGGGTGTCACATGTTAAGGAGCTGAAACTCCTAAACCCTTCATCCAATTTTAGTGTGGATACCCTCAAATGAAAGCTGAAAGTCTGAACTTCAACTGCATCTGAATTGTTTTGTTTAAAATTCATTGTGGTAATGTCTAGAACCAAAATTAGAAAAATGTTGTCTCTGTCCAAATATATATGGACCTAACTGTATTCATGTACATGGGAGCAGTATTATAGTAGTTATATTCTTGTACATAGGGAGCAGTATTATCGTAGTTATATTCTTGTACATAGGAGCTGTATTATAGTAGTTGTATTCTTGTACATAGGAGCTGTATTATAGTAGTTATATTCTTGTACATAGGGGGCTGTATTATAGTAGTTATATTCTTGTACATAGGGGGCTGTATTATAGTAGTTGTATTCTTGTACATAGGGGGCTGTATTATAGTATTTGTATTCTTGTACATAGGAGAGTATTATAGTAGTTATATTCTTGTACATAGGAGCTGTATTATAGTAGTTGTATTCTTGTACATAGGGGGCTGTATTATAGTATTTGTATTGTTGTACATAGGAGCTGTATTATAGTTATTATATTCTTGTACATAGGGAGCAGTATTATGGTAGTTATATTCTTGTACATAGGGGGCAGTATTATAGTAGTTATATTCCTGTACATAGAAGCAGTATTATAGTAGTTATATTCTTGTACATAGAAGCAGTATTATAGTAGTTGTATTCTTGTGCATAGGGGGCAGTATTATAGTATTTGTATTCTTGTACATAGGAGCAGTATTATAGTAGTTGTATTCTTGTACATAGGGGGCTGTATTATAGTAGTTGTATTCTTGTACATGGGAGCAGTATTATAGTAGTTATATTCTTGTACATGGGAGCAGTATTATAGTAGTTATATTCTTGTACATAGAAGCAGTATTATAGTAGTTATATTCTTGTACATAGAAGCAGTATTATAGTATTTGTATTCTTGTACATAGGAGCAGTATTATAGTAGTTATATTCTTGTACATAGAAGCAGTATTATAGTAGTTATATTCTTGTACATAGAAGCAGTATTATAGTATTTGTATTCTTGTACATAGGAGCAGTATTATAGTATTTGTATTCTTGTCCACAGGAGAGGATAGACGTGTGCTTGAGAGCTCTCAGCAGGGCGGAGGCATGGCTTCTGACCCAGGTGGAGGGGAGGGGAGCTGGGCTGATGATCCAGGGAAAGCCCCTGGTCTGGAGTCCGGCCTGCAGCATGCACCTGATGGTAATGGAAAGCTGGAGATGGTGGCTGGTGAGTCTTCTAAATCTGCTTGTTATGTTGGAGGATTAAATGCTAAAGTTACAAGGCAAAGTATATTTAAGCTGGAATTGCATATCAGCAAACTAAAAGAAGAAATTAAGAAAGAGACTGATCCTAAGGTAAAACTGATGAAGTGCGAGTGTCTGGATGATTGCAGCCGAGAGCTGCTGATCAGGAAAGAAAAACTGGAGAAAGGTTTAAACTCTGTGCCCAGAAAGGAGACTTGGGCTAAAGAGAGAAAAAAAGAATCCAGAGCCCAGACTGTGAGCAGAAAACGCTTTATTGGGAATAAGGACATTAAATATAAAACTGTGTACAGCATTGTGGAGCAAGGAAGCCCAGTGAGAAGTGCAGCGCTGATATCAGGGGCACAATGTGAGGGGTCCGAGACACCAGAAAGTGCTGCAGAGGAAAGTGTGCCAGCAAACGAGGGGTTAACTGCAGTGACCTCTCTATGCAGCAATGAAGTGAGCTCAGCTGCTGAGAGTGAGAAAGAAAGTGCACCCTGTACTGATACTGTGAGTGAGACCCCCCTCAGCGCTGTGAGTGAGACCCCGCTCACTGGTGCTAGTGAATGTCTGTCTGCAACAGATAATACAAATATTATAATGGACTCTGAACCATCCATGTCAGTGAATGGAGATAATACTGTGCAGCAATCAGTGGTAATGGACTCTATGTCATGTATGTCAGCGGATGGAGACCACACTGCAGTGGTAATGGACTCTGAGCCCTCCATGTCAGTGAATAGAGATAATACTGTGCAGCAATCAGTGGTGATGGACTCTATGTCATGTATGTCAGTGGATGGAGACCACACTGCAGTGGTAATGGACTCTCAACCCTCCATGTCAGTGAATGGAGATAATACTGTGCAGCAATCAGTGGTGATGGACTCTATGTCATGTATGTCAGCGGATGGAGACCACACTGCAGTGGTAATGGACTCTCAACCCTCCATGTCAGTGAATAGAGACAATACTGTGCAACCATCAGTAGTAGATCTGGGTGTTGTTGCAGCACAGTCAGGTGTCAGTAATCATGGAGCTAGGGAGAGCTCCAGCACTAATCCTCCAGCAGCGGTGGAGATTTCCAGCACTGATCCACCTGCGGCTGGTGAAAGCTCCGGCACTGACGCATCTGCGGCTGGTGAAAGCTCCGGCACTGACCCATCTGCTGACCATCAGTTCAGGAGACTGTTCTCTAATGTCACCAGACCAGTGAACCCCCCGCCTCAGAGGAGAAACGCAGTCAGGATAAAATACACAGGACCAGAGGAGAACATCCCATCCAGAATTTACATTGGGAAAGTTCTCCTAAAAGACTTCATGAAGTTCAATGTGTCTGAGGTCTACGCTCTGATCCATATCCCATCCAGCAGGATCTATGACATCAGCTTTAAGCTCCAGTGTGATCTGGATTTGTTCTGGAACATCTATAATGACACCAGAGAAGATGAGATCTGGGATCACCTCCATTGTATCCAGCTGTCTAAGCCGCAGGAGATAACGGCCACTGTCCTGTTCCAGTCTGAGGTGGTGGCGGTGGCGGATCTGCAGCACTGGCTGAACCGGCAGTGCATAGTGAGAAGTCATCCTGACAAGATCTATGATGAGGAGCAGATATGGAATGGAGGATATACACTGAAAATCCAGCTGATACAAGAGAGCGGTGTGACCAGACATCTGCCGCACTCCTACCTGGGCTCAGAGAGGGGGATCTGCTACTACCCTGGTCAGCCACGTCTGTGCCATAGATGTGGGGGCCGGCATCTCGCCATAAACTGCTCTCGTATCACATGCTCATTATGTGGACAGTCAGGTCATACAAAGGACAACTGCACAGGACCCGTCATCTGTAATCTGTGCTCAGAACCAGGGCATACGTTCCGGGATTGCCGGCATGCAGAACACAATAAATATAATGGCCAGACCTCCTCAGAAGTTGTACAGGAAGATGTCACCAGAGGTTCTGATGTCCCAGAAGCTGGTATGGATGAGGACAGAAGTCACAGTATCAGTGAACCTGCTCCAGAGTCTGAGGTACTAACGGATGCTGCACTACTAGGACCACCAGCCACTAAAGAAAGACCTAAACCGCCATCAGCCAATATAATAAGACCTAAGCTTCGATCAGCCACTAAAGTAGGGCCTAAAATGCCAGTTGTTAAAGAGAGGCCTAAGGGGTCCAGAAAGCCTGCCACCAAACCAACCAAACATCAGCCCAGTACATCTGTGGAAGCAGTTAGTCCGCCTGCACTGTCCAGTGTGGATGAGGAAGGCTTTGTGACCGTAAAAAGAAAAAATGCATCTGTGGATCCCACCAGAAAAGTCACAACAGTACAGAAAACCTCTGAGCCTCCAGTGCTGGCGATAAGTCCTGGACGTTACAATGTGCTGGGAGAAGACCAAGATGAAGAGTCACAAATGGAGCAAAGTCCTTCATGCGTCCTCGAAAACGTCTCTGATGAGGGGGATCCTGACCCTCCCGTGTCCACAAAGAGATGGGGCACTACAGGTGACAGCAGTGGAAGGAGGAAGAAGACCAAAAAGTCTAAGTGATCAGGATGCGGCTGAGAATAAACTCCATTAATGTGAACAGTGTGAGGACTGTGAGCCGGCGGCAGACGATTTACCAGCGTTTGTCTGACGAGAGATCTGATGTCTTCTTCTTGCAGGAGACGTATTTGAAGAGCAATGCTCATGTGTATGCAGCCAAGAGAGACTGGAGACTTGGGCCGTCATACTGGTCCTTCGGTCTGGAGAGAAATAACGGTGTGGGGGTCCTCTTTAATACCATGAATGTCCAGGTGGACAGAGTCCTGGAGATCTGTCCGGGTCGCTGTCTGATGCTGGACTTTACATTGGACTCCATCCATTATAGAGCGATAAACATTTATGCTCCGCAGACCAGGAAAGAGCGGAGGGAACTATTTGACCACATGAAACCATATTGCTTTACATCTAAAGTATTTATATTGTGTGGGGACTTTAATAATGTGTCCTGTAATGTGGACAGATCCAGCAGTCATAAGCAACTAAGATATGATGAGACGTTCCTTAATAATATAGTCCAGCAGGCCCACCTAGTAGACCCCTATGGGTCTCATCATACCAGTAAGACGTACACTTACCATAAGGGTGGTAATGCCAGTAGGATAGACCGGGTGTATATAAAGAGGGAGGTGAGATGCTCTCAGTACAGGATCAGCCCCCTGGAGTATTCGGACCATTGTATGGTGAGTGTGACGCTGGATCTGGCCCAAACTGTGGTCTGTGGAAAGGGGTACTGGAAGGTGAACAGCTCTGTGGTCCGAGATCCTCGGTTCAGAGAGGCCTTCACCACATTCTATAATAAACGTAGGACCACCCAGTGTATGTGTGATGACACAGCCGAGTGGTGGGAGATCATGAAGAGTGACATCAAGCAGTTTATTATACGAGCAGCCAGGAGACGTAGTAATATGGATTATATGAGATACACAGCCCTGAGACTGCACCTCAGCCGGCTATACAGCAGGATGAATGGTGGTGAGGAGGTGGACGGACGGAGCGTCAGCCATATAAAGCAGCGGATGAGGGAGCTGCAGTACGATCGCCTCAAGTCTCTCAAGGCGGAGGGACAGTTTGATAGTTGGGGCATCCATAACCCAGATCCCTTTATTGCCTGTAAGAACAGGGTTAGTAAGAAGCTGATCACTGGCTTGTTAGATGAGAATGGGGTGGAGCAGTCTGAGCCAGAAAAAGTCCACAGGATCATTGGGGATTATTATAGAGATCTGTATAAAGGGGCTCATATTAATAAGGATGACATTAAAGCTTATCTGAAGGGGGTGTCCCTACCAACGTTAGACCTGGTGCAGGCAGATAGTATGGCCGATCCCATAACTGAGGATGAGGTGAAGAGGAGCATTGACTCCTTAAAGGCCAACAAGAGCCCAGGACTAGACGGCCTGACCAGCGGGTTTTACAAAGAGTTCAGGGACTTGTTGGCTCCGGACCTGGTGCAGGTCTATAATGATTGCCTCTCTGCAGGGAAGCTTCTACAGTCCCAGTATAGATCTGTTCTGGTTCTCTTAGCAAAGAAGGGAAATCTAAAAGATGTAAGGAACTGGCGTCCACTGTCTTTGCTAAACACTGACTATAAAATCCTGGCCAAGATCTTGTATTATCGGCTGAGTGAGGTGGCGGGTGAGCTGATCATCGCCAACCAGACGTGTGGTGTGAAGGGTCGGACGATAGAGGACTCATTGCTGCTGGTGAGAGAAGCTGTGACGTACATTAACCCCTTAATAACATCTGACGTACTAATACGCGTCTGTGCCCTGGGACTTAAGAGCCAGACCCGTATTAGTACGTCATCGCGATCGCCGCCGGGTGTCAGCTGATTGTCACAGCTGACACCCGGTACTATGTGCAGGGAGCGGTCCTGCACCGCCTCCAGCACATTAACCCCTGCGATGCTGCGATCGAAGTCGATCGCGGCATTGCGGGGGCAAGGGGAGGTGATCGCCGATACTCACCTTCTCTTCCGGCTTCCAGCGCAGTCTGCAAAGGCTTCCCGGGTGTTGCCATGACGACCCGATGACTTGTTCTATTAGTCCATCTATACTGACCTCCATCAGGTTGCAAATTGAATATAATTTTTATCTGCATCTAGCTCTGAAAAATATTTGGCCTTCTAGCAGTGTGTGGGACTTTCTCTATTAGTCCATCTATACTGACCTCCATCAGGTTGCAAATTGAATATAATTTTTATCTGCATCTAGCTCTGAAAAAATATTTGGCCTTCTAGCAGTGTGTGGGACTTTCTCTATTAGTCCATCTATACTGACCTCCATCAGGTTGCAAACTGAATATATTTTTTTCTGCATCTACCTCTGAAAAAATATTGGGCTTCTAGCTGTGTGTGGGACTTGTTCTATTACTCCATCTATACAGACCTCCATCAGGTTGCAAACTGAATATATTTTTTTCTGCATCTACCTCTGAAAAAATATGTGGCCTTCTAGCAGTGTGTGGGACTTTCTCTATTAGTCCATCTATACTGACCTCCATCAGGTTGCAAACTGAATATAATTTTTTTCTGCATCTAGCTCTGAAAAAATATTTGGCCTTCTAGCAGTGTGTGGGACTTTCTCTATTAGTCCATCTATACTGACCTCCATCAGGTTGCAAATTAAAAATAGTTTTTATCTGCATCTACAGTACCTCTGAAAAAATATTTGGGCTTCTAGCTGTGTGTGGGACTTGTTCTATTAGTCCATCTATACTGACCTCCATCAGGTTGCAAATTGAATATAATTTTTATCTGCATCTAGCTCTGAAAAAATATTTGGCCTTCTAGCAGTGTGTGGGACTTTCTCTATTAGTCCATCTATACTGACCTCCATCAGGTTGCAAATTAAAAATAATTTTTATCTGCATCTACCTCTGAAAAAATATTTGGGCTTCTAGCTGTGTGTGGGACTTGTTCTATTACTCCATCTATACTGACCTCCATCAGGTTGCAAACTGAATATATTTTTTTCTGCATCTACCTCTGAAAAAATATGTGGCCTTCTAGCAGTGTGTGGGACTTTCTCTATTAGTCCATCTATACTGACCTCCATCAGGTTGCAAACTGAATATAATTTTTTTCTGCATCTAGCTCTGAAAAAATATTTGGCCTTCTAGCAGTGTGTGGGACTTTCTCTATTAGTCCATCTATACTGACCTCCATCAGGTTGCAAATTAAAAATAATTTTTATCTGCATCTACAGTACCTCTGAAAAAATATTTGGGCTTCTAGCTGTGTGTGGGACTTGTTCTATTAGTCCATCTATACTGACCTCCATCAGGTTGCAAATTGAATATAATTTTTATCTGCATCTAGCTCTGAAAAAATATTTGGCCTTCTAGCAGTGTGTGGGACTTTCTCTATTAGTCCATCTATACAGACCTCCATCAGGTTGCAAACTGAATATAATTTTTATCTGCATCTAGCTCTGAAAAAATATTTGGCCTTCTAGCAGTGTGTGGGACTTGTTCTATTAGTCCACCTATACTGACCTCCATCAGGTTGCAAATTCAAAATAATTTTTTGTCTGCATCTAGCTCTGAAAAAATATTTGGCCTTCTAGCAGTGTGTGGGACTTTCTCTATTAGTCCATCTATACTGACCTCCATCAGGTTGCAAACTGAATATTTTTTTTTCTGCATCTACCTCTGAAAAAATATTGGGCTTGTAGCTGTGTGTGGGACTTGTTCTATTAATCCATCTATACAGACCTCCATCAGGTTGCAAACTGAATAAAAAAATTTTCTGCATCTACCTCTGAAAAAATATTTGGTCTTCTAGCTGTGTGTGGGACTTGTTCTATTAGTCCATCTATACTGACCTCCATCAGGTTGCAAATTGAATATAATTTTTTTCTGCATCTAACCCAGCCAATAGTTTTGGCCTAATACCACAGTTTGGCCACTCAGCTCTGCTCGGTTCCCATCCATTGTTTTTTTGTGCAAACAACTCCAGAGTTGTGAATTAGTTAACCACCAAAATGAGTGGAAAAAGGCCTGCTGCTGGTGGAAAGGGGAATAGGCGTGTTGGGAAGGGGAAAAAAGGTTGTGTCCGTGGGGTAGGTGTTAAAGCAACAGTAACATCTGCAGAAGAAAGACCATCTTCCAGCCAAACTAAAATGTCTACTTTTAGCGGACAATGTGATAAGATCCCTTTCTTACGGCCACGCCAATCGCTACAAATTCCAGATGAGGCACAAAAACAGCAGGTGCTTCAACGGATATCAAGTGCTCCTTTAAGTGGGCTCTCCTCCACATCAACTTCAACATCACAAATACTCCAGTCCTCAAAGGTGTCACCCCAATCGCACTTGCTTCCTCACAGCTCCCAAATCTCCAGCTGCCCGTCTGAGTATGAGGTAGAACAGATGGTTGAGTCTGCAGAGCTGTTTACTCATACTATAGCCTGGGAATCAGAGGTCGACTCCAGCGCTTCTGTGAATCCAGACGAGGAAATAATCTGCACTGATGCCCAGAATCTTTATGAGTCGGATCCAGGACCAGACGCAGAAGGTTCTGACCATAATGTAGACCCTCATTCCCAAACTGTAACTCCTGTTGGTGGAGACAATGAGGAAGACGATGATAAGACTCAAATACCTGATTGGAGCGACAACTTTAGTTTTTTGTCAGGGCAGGAACAGGTTGGCTCTGAGGACGACGGGTGTGATAACGCACAGGGTGATGATGATGAGGTTGGAGATCCCACTTACTGTCAACCCACAGTCAGCCAAGAGATGAGGTCAGCAGAGGAGGTGGAGGAAGATGCTAGTGACGACGAGGTCAGGTTGCGCCTTCCTGGACAGAGACGTAGTACTGGAAGCACGTCAACAACTGCATCCTCAAACACAACTCTGCCTCTCACCACAAGTCGTGGTGGCTCTTCAGGTCGCATGGGTGCTAAGCCTTGCATAGCCTGGGCATTTTTTCAGATCGATAAAGATGACCCAACTCGTGTTATCTGTAACATTTGTCAGCAAAAGCTAAGTAGAGGCCAAAAAATACATAGTTTGAGTACTTCATGCATGAACCGGCACATGGACATGAAGCATAAGTTGCAGTGGGAAGCTCAGTGTGCTACAATGCGGCCTAGCCGGCCGGGCCAACCACCGTCTGCCATATCTTGTGCATCCGCAGCCTCTTCATCCTCTGTGACTGGGGGGACAGCAGTCACACCTGTTTTGGGGCGCAGACCTGCCACCTCTTTACCCGCAACAGCCAGCGTGATTGGCAGGTCATCATTTTCTTTGGAGGTGGTAACACCAGCTGGTGTTGAGCGCTGTCCGACATCGATAGCACCACCTTTGGATCAAGGCAACCTAACATGTCCATCTGCATCTTCCTCACAGACCGGCAGTTTGCCGGGGACACCCTTATCAACCCCGTCTAAGCACAATAGCCAGCCCTCGGTCCCTCAGATGTGGACAAGTAAAAGACCATTTCCTCGTAGCCATGAGAAAGCTAAGAGGTTGAATTTCACCATCTGCAAGCTCTTGGCTACAGAAATGCTGCCTTTCCGCCTGGTGGACACAGAGGATTTTCGAGACCTTATGTCCGTCGCAGTGCCCCAGTACCAGATGCCCAGTTGGCACTACTTCTCAAAGAAAGGTGTGCCTGCGCTCCACCAGCATGTCGCACACAACATCACCGCTTCTTTGAGAAACTCTGTGTGTGACAGGGTGCATTTCACCACAGACACTTGGACGAGTAGGCATGGACAGGGGCGTTACATGTCGCTGACTGGGCACTGGGTAACTATGGTGACAGCAGGACAAGGGGCTGCTGTCCAAGTCTTGCCGTCCCCACGAGTTGTGCGTCAATCCTCTTTATGTCAAAGTTCCTCCACTGCTTCTGCCTCCTCAACCTCCTCTCGGTCTTCCACCTGCACCCAAAGCCTGTCTGGTCATGCCACAAGCTTTCTAACTGCGCAGAAGGGATCCTGCACACCTCCTTACTATGCTGGCAGTAGGGCTCAACGTCATCAGGCGGTTTTTACATTGAAATGTCTGGGAAATGTGAGTCACACAGCTGAGGAGTTGTGGTCAGCTCTGGAGAACCAATTTCATGAATGGTTGTCTCCACTGGACCTGAAACCAGGGAAGGCCGTGTGCAACAATGCTGCAAACCTGGGTGCGGCCCTTCGCCGGGGCAATGTCACACACGTGCCTTGTATGGCTCACGTGTTGAACCTGGTTGTCCAGCAATTTTTAGCCCACTATCCCAGACTAGATGGCCTTCTGCAGAGGGCACGGTCGCTGTGTGCTCACTTCCGCCGTTCGCATCCCGCAGCTCAGCGACTTACATCTCTACAGAAGTCGTTGGGCCTGCCACTTCACCGGCTAAAATGCGATGTGCCTACCCGGTGGAATTCAACTCTGCACATGTTGCAGCGACTGTGACAGCACCGACAAGCCCTGGTGCAATACGTTCTGACGTATATCCTGGGCCAACGAGATCCAGAGGTGGGGCAAATCATGCTGGAGGAGTGGTCTCAGATCAGGGACCTATGCACCCTTCTGCACAGTTTTGAAATGGCGACGAAGATGTTTAGTGCTGACGATGCCATTATCAGCATGACTATTCCGGTGATTTACATGCTGGAGCACATGTTAAACAGAATTCGGAGTCAGGTGGTGGCACAAGAGGAGGTGGAGGAAGTAGAGGAGGAGGAGTTGTATGCGGAAGGGCTAACATCTGCAAGGTCCAGACGGTCGGCAGCACCAAGGCGGCAGGCATGTGAGGGTGGGGGGGATGGTTTTACCAGGGCGCATGGTAGCAGCCAAACTAGTGAGGAAGGTGCAGGAGCCCAGGAAGAAGTGGAGGACGAACTGATGGAAGACTCATCAGATGAGGGAGACCTTGATCACATTTCTGTTGTGCGAGGTTGGGGGGAGAGGACAGAGGAAGGAAGCATGATTGTTACCTCGCCACCAACACAACAGGGACTTGGTGCTCCTGGATGCGCAACACACATGAGTGCCTTCTTGCTGCACTACCTGCAACATGACCCTCGAATTGTGAGAATTAGAAATAATCCTGACTACTGGGTTGCCACACTGTTAGATCCCCGGTACAAAAGTAAATTTGCAGAAATTATTCCTGCCATAGAAAGAGATGCACGCATGCAGGAGTATCAGCAGAGACTGTTTCAGAATCTTACATGTGCTTTTCCACAAAATACCAGTGGTACACGTAGTGAATCTCACAGTTCCAACTTGCCAACCGTGGGACCGTCAAGTGTTCAGCACTCAAACCGTAACAGAACCACAGTATCTGCTGGTAACATCAATTTTGCGGAATCATTTCACCACTTTTTTAGCCCATCCTTTGCAAGGCCACAGGAGACAAGAAGTCTGACACATAGTCAACGCCTAGAGACGATGGTACAGGAGTATCTCCAAGTAAACATTGAAGCCACGACTGTGTCACTGGACCCTTGCTCTTTTTGGGCTTCCAATCTGGATAAATGGCTGGAGCTAGCCACTTACGCCTTGGAGATCTTGTCATGCCCCGCAGCCAGCGTTCTGTCTGAACGTGTGTTCAGCGCTGCTGGTGGTGTGCTGACAGATAAGCGCACGCGGCTCTCCACTGATAATGTAGACAGACTCACGTTCATAAAGATGAACAAATCATGGATCCGAAACAACTTTTCTACCCCTGTGTCATCCCGGGGAGAGTAAAAGCTTGATGATTGGTTAAAATCACCCTACCAACCGTTTTAAGCTTTCAAATTACTAAGCATGTTTATCTGTATCTTGGCTGGAAAATAATTTGGGCTTTGTAGCAGTGTGCAGCACTGATTCTATTAGGCCATCTATAATAAGCTCCACCAGATTTAAAATTACTAATCATGTTTATCTGTATCTTGGCTGGAAAATAATTTGGGCTTTGTAGCAGTGTGCAGCACTGATCCTATTAGGCCATCTATACTAAAGCTTCACCAGATTTAAAATTAACAATAATTTTTAGCTGCATCTAGCCCGGAAAATAATTTTGGGGCTCCGAGATGCGCAAGACACATAAGTGCCTTCTTGCTGCACTACCTGCAGCATGACCCTCATATTGTCAGAATTCGAAGTAATCATGACTACTGGGTTGCCACACTCTTAGATCCCCCAAACTTTTCGATCAACCTTTTCATTTTAATAAAGACCAAAAAAATGGTCATTTTTGAAATTATAAGCATTAGCAGGTTGTTAGAAACTGAAATCAAACAGTTTTCAACTCAAAACTTTATTCTAGGTGATGTTACATTTTCACATAGGACCCCTTGTTCGAAAGGAGCTTCTGAACTCTCTCGTCCATTGAATTTGTCAGGTTTTGGATGGTTTCTGCTTCAATTGTTTTGCATGAGGACAGAATACCCTCCCAGAGCTGTTGCTTAGATGTGAACTGCCTCCCGCCATCATAGACACTCCTTTTAATGATGCTCCAAAGGTTCTGAATGGGGTAGAGGTCAGGGGAGCATGGGGTCACACCATAAGTTTGTCCCCTTTTATGCCCATATCAGCCAGAGATGCAGATGTTTTATGTGCAGCATGAGATGGTGCATTATCATGCAAAAAAATGATCTTGCTGTGAAATACACGGTTCTTCTTCTTGAACCATGGCAGGAAGTGCTGTTTGAGAAAATCCACATACATTATGGAGTTCATCTTTAGCGCCTTCAGGGATCCTAAAGGGGCCGACAATCTCTCTCCCCATGATTCCAGCCCAAAACATTACTCCACCTCCTCCTTGTTGGCGCTGTAGCCGTGTTTACGTGGGGTGTCCATCAACCAGCCATCCTCCACTCCATCCATCTGGACCATCGAGCGCTGCACGGCACTCATCCGTGAACAAAACAGTTTTGAAATCAGTCTTCATGTAATGTTTGGCCCACTGGAGCCGTTTCTGCTTGTGTGAAGTGGATAGAGGAGGTCGACAGGATGGCGTATGCACAGCTGCAAACCTCTGAAGGACCCTGCATCTTGTTGTTCGGGGGACGTTGGAGGCACCAGCAGCTTCAAAAACTTGTCTGCTGCTATGACAAGGCTTTTTTGCCGCTGCTCTTTCAACCTGACGTAATTGCCTGTAGGAAAGAGTCCTCAATTTGCCCTTATCAGCACGCACACGTGTGTACTGTGAATCAGCTACATACTTCTTGATTGCCAAGACACTTCATCCTGATCATCGCACAATGTTGATTGTAGTCATGCCTTGACCTAAACACTCCACAATTTGTTGCTTCTCAGCAGCCGACACATCCTTTTTCTTTCCCATTTTGGCAGAAAATGTAGGCTGCTTAATAATGTGAGACAGCCTTCTTAAGTAGTCTTGCCTTTCATTGGACACACCTGCCAAACTAATTAGCACAGGTGTCTGCAATTGCTTACAGTGATATAAAGAGCCCTGACACACATCACCATCAATGAGTTTAACTGACAAACAAACAAATTCTTCCCTTATCACTCCTAAACACTTTTTGCATAATAATTTGGAACACAGTGTACATGTGCTTTTCCACAAAACACCAGTGGTTCACGTAGTGAATCTTACAGTTCTAACTTGCCAACCGTGGTCTGTATGGAGTTGTTCAATAAAGGGCCCAAAATTAAGATAATATAGATGGGAGAGGTCTCTATGAATAGGAATTCCTAAGTATTTGATACCCTGTGAGGGCCAGGCAAAGGGAAAGTTGAACTGGATGGAATCCTATATGGATTTGGGGAGGGAGACATCGAGGGCCTCAGACTTCGCTGCATTGATTTTAAAATTTGACCATGTAACAAAGTGATCTATTTCAGCCATAACAGCATGGATGGATATATGTGATTGAGTGATATATACTAGGACATCATCAGCAAATAGAGAGCACTTGTACTCGGTGCCTTCCACCTAATATTGGGGTTATGACGAATTGATGAGAGCAGGTGCTCCGTCACTAGGATGTATAAGAGAGGGGACAGAGGACATCCCTGCCTTGTCCCATTGGTGATTGTGAAAGGTGATGAAAATGTTCTGACGCGCCCCCTGGGCCTTGGGACACCCGGAGCCGGACCCTTTTTGGTGGATGCTGGTGGTTGTAGTCTCCGTGGCGGCGACCCGGTTCCGTGGCTCAGGGCGGTCAAACCAGTGGCGGAACTATTTATGTGGTTTTGATGTTTAAATATCCGACTACGCCACCCGTGGATTGCGGTCAGAGTGAACCGCCGCTACAGGGCAGACCGCTAAGGCTGGTGTTGTGGGTGCAGCAGAGCGTAGCATAACTCCCCACGGGAGGAGTATAGCCTCAGGGCAGTGTATGCGGAGGATGGGGGTGATGGTGCAGGGCAGCAGCAGTAACGACACGGAGTCAGTGATGCAGTCCAGGGCCTTTACTCACAGTTCTTATTATCCAGACCACGTCTGCAGGTAACGGCTGCCCACGTCGTACTGTGCTCACCAGGTGAGGGGCTCAGACAACTCCCAGATAACTTTGGAGCGCTTCACAGGACCCCCTTTGTGTGTCCTTTGTCTGGCCTTTCTTACCAACCCTTCTGTCCGGCTGCCTCGGGCCTCCTCTTGGTAAACTTGGCGCCAGTTTCCCTGACCCTATGTGGTGCCTTCCTAGCGGGTGTAGCGAGGGGCTGCGCCACATAAAATGTCACAGCCTCCTGTTTCTAGCTGAGGGTCGTTTCCTGCCTCCACTAGTTTCGGGGACCGGTCTCCCCCTTTGGCCTGACCCCTCCACGCAGGTGGATTCGGGCGTGCGGTGGCGACTGACTCGCCCGTCCGCACCCCTGGGATCCCTTCGTTCCTCGTTCCTGGAGCCTTCTCCGCTCCTCTTCCTTCCTTCTCCCTCTTCCAGGCCTGGGCCTCTGTTACTAGGCCCGCCTCCGGAGCAGAGCTCATGCAGAGCCCCTGCTCCCTGCCACTTCTGCTCAGACTTCTCTGCACTGAACTAAGATGGTGCCCACCTTTTATACTCCCTTCTCAATGCACCCAGGAACTGCTTCCTCCCTGCTCCTGCACTACAGGGTTCCCCTTCCTCAGTGTTCCCTCCCCCCACTCCAGCCAGGGACAGGGACTGTCGTGCCCATCTCAGGGGCATATTGGTCGCCCTGCCCCACGGCAATGTGGTGTAATGCATGCAGGTGTCGGGTCCTGATCCACACTACATCCTTACCTGAGAGTGAGATATCACACCTCTGGGTGAGGTGCAATACCTCTGTAGCAACCGAGCCCTCAGGGTGCTACAGTTCCATTTATCTTCAGCCTAGGTGACGTATTGCGATACAGGGCCGTGATTTTGGCTATAAAAGGGTCCCCTAGACCCCTACCCCAAGCTTTTTAAGAGAATCATATATGGCGTGCCAGGAGACTCTATGGAATGCTTTCTCAGCATCCAACGAGAGTATCTAATTACAAATTTTTAATTGCATCTAGCCCAGGAAATACTTTGTGCCTAGTAGCAGTGTCTGCTAGTCAGCGGATTATCCTGGCTGTTAAGCAAGCTACACCACCTGTAGTTTGGACACTTATTTTTTTCAAAGGAAATGCTTCGGGACCACGGGATACTCAGTGAAGAGCATCAGGAGGCACCCCAAGGCATAGGGGCTGGGACTGGCAGTAGGATACCTTGCGGTGGACCGCCGAGCTCGATCCTTATAAAAGCTTTTTAACTGCAGCAGCTTTAGTGGACGCTACTGGAGCTGGAATTACGCGGCTGCTTGCATGAGACTTGCCCTCCAATAGATCCTTGTAAATGGATTTAAAGTGTATTCATTCAAATTAGAGAGACAATTTAAATTAAAAAGCTTAGAGCTGCCTCCACCACAGGGGGGCTCGCTCGACCCACCAGCGGACAGGCACCAGTATTGGGAGAGGGGGGCTGGCCGTCAGGGTTCACCGCGGCTCTGGCACAAACCCGGCGACGCGGAGGTGGCATGGGCAGGAGCGGACTGAACGTGTCGGCTTCTCACTTTTTGGATTTTAGGAGGGCATGACATGCCTATATCTGTGTCTCCCCCTCCTTTTACTCCTCCACCTCTTTTCTTTTCGCATGACTATATGTACTTGTCACTTTTCCATGTGTTAGTTGTGTCTTCTGAGCAGTTTGTCAGCTTTTGGACACCTTTGAAGGTGTTTTCTATGTGTTTCTATGTGTTTTTGTTTGCCTGCCATTGGTTTTAACGGTGTTCGAAGGTGTTCGACGAACAGTTCGGCGAACACACGGGTGTTCGACGAACCGAACCGAACTCGAACACTACGGGGGTGGCTCAACACTACACAGGACGTCCAGCATATCTTAGATGGAACAGCTTTCATCCAAGACACACAAAAAAATCCATCATCTACAGTCAAGCTCTGAGGTACATTCGAATCTGTTCAGACAGCAAGGACAGAAAACTGCAGCTACTATCCCTGAGGAATACATTCCTACAACAAGGATCCCATCCACTGGTAATAGATGAACAAATTCACAGAGCTACAAGGATACCAAGAAGTAGCCTCCTGGATTACAGACAAAGGGAGGACAACAACAGGCTTCTCTTGTGGTCACATACAACTCCCACATGAACATCCTAAGGAAAATTGGTGCTGATCTCCAACCCATATTCCACAGAGACCACAAACTGAAAGAAATATTCCCAGAACTACCACTTCTCTCCTACAAACAGCCCCCTAACTTAAGGAATCTCCTTGTCAGAAGTGTCCTCTGATCACCATCAGTGACGGGCACATTCCCATGTAAAAACAAAAAATGCAAAACTTGTACCCACATATCACCATCAAATACAGTCTGTATACCTAACACAAATCAGGACTACAAAATCATGGATGTCTTTTCATGTACATCCTCCAGTGTGGTGACATGATACAATGTACAAGGTGTCCGGAAGGAGTTTATATTGGAGAAACGATGCAAAAACTGCAAACAAGAATGAATTTACACAGACACACAATTAAGAATGAACAGGACACACCTGTGGGAAAACATTTCTCTGGCCGGGGACACTGTATGAAAGATCTAAAAGTTTTAATACTAAAAGGTCACTTCAAGGGCAACAGAGAAAGAAAAATTTGGGAATTCAAATTGATAAGGATGTTCAATTCACTGACAACAGAACTAAATATAACACCTGGCTTTATGACTCACTACATGGACACAATTCACACCTCCAGATAATTAAACATTCCCAAGGCCTCTCATTTTGCAAAAAAAAAAAAAACAACTAATTTGCTCTCCCTAACTTATCTGTAGGAGACATCACAACTTACACCTCATGAACAAATGTCTTGTTGTAACATCTCTCAAATGCTGTGCCTTTTGTCTCATGAATTCATTTGTAATCTTGCCTGAAGAAGGAGCCTCTGTGCTCTGAAAGCTTGCATATATATATATATAATTTCTGGTTAGCCAATAAAGGTATCACTCCGAGAATACTTTTGTCATTTTTGGCATACAAGTATTTACATCGATTTTTCTGGCTATCACGGTGCCACAATATAACTTTGTATTGTACATCAAACAGTGTTAGAAAGTTCAGAAAATTCCATTTTGCAATGATTAAAGTTCCGTTGTGAATTTTAGCGTGACTGGACCGTTCTTACGGAAATGTTTCCTGCCTCCTTCACTTAGATTCAGATCATACAGATAGTCAGACACCGCATTATCTCTGATACTATGGCCGATACAGCGCACATATAGATTATACTATAGAGTCCAAAAGTTTTGCTTTTTTTTTTTTAAAATGTGATAACTTCTGTCTGGTTGTTGTGATGTAATTTCCCTGGTGAGGAATTGAAAGTGCATGAAGTTGTCATCATACAAGACCTTAATTGTAACCAAAATGCTTTTGAATATCATTCATATTCTCTGAAACAAGACCAAGAAAGGAAAAATTCTGCTGGGGTATGTAAACTTTTGAGCACAACTGTATCCTTGTTCATGGTAGCATTCATATTTCCATCAATTCTATGCCAAGGGCCAATGGCAGATGCAGAAAAGCAGCCCAAAACCATGAGATTGCCGCCACCATGTTTCACTGTATGCGTTTGGTACCTTACATCATTACGTTTTCCAACTCTGCAGTATATACAGTGCTGCCATCACTACCAAACAGATTGAACTTGGATTCAACCGACCCCAACACCTTAGACCAATCTGTCTCTTTCCGTTGTCTGTGTTCTTTGGCAAACACAAGTTGGACCTTCCGGTTCTTTGCAGAGATGAAAGGCTTCTTGACTGGAACTCGTGCATTCAGCCCTACTGCTTAGTCGTCGCGACTCACTTTGACCCCATATTCTTTGTTCATTTTGTGGACATCAGATACTGACTTTTTCTTTATAATGTGATCAACTCTGGAGGAAGTTCTCCTTGGTCGTCCACTTCTAGGTTTGCCGGCTGTTCCAGAACCTTCTTTTTCTTTCTTTAATATATCTGACACTTGACTCTGAGAACAGGTGAATTCCATAGCTGCCTCTTTATGGCTTTTCCCTGACTTCACTCCCAGAATAATAAGCTTCCTGACATCTGGTGATAAATTTGGCTTTGTCTCTGCCATGTTTTTAACCTTAAAACGCAAAAAAAAAAATTTAGGCAAAATTCGACTGCCCATAACAAAATATGCAAAACATTTGGCCCAGCAAATGTTGAAAACTAACACATAAAGGGATAAAACAATGTCCAACACAATTTTTGTCCTGATAGCTGACAATCATTTGCTTCCAGTTAACTAAAATCACCAGAAAAATGGCCTCACAACAACCAAACAGAAGCAATCACAATTTAAAAAAAAAATGCTAAACTTTTGGTGGCTACTGTATTCATACAGTCAGGTTTAGCTGAGCTGCCTTTATCATTTGGCACAAAGTACAGTATCACAACATTTAATGTGGCTGCAGGGAAACTAGGCTGTACTTTTGGAGATGCATATAAAAATATTTTTGGTTTTGTCACTCGGCCTCAAAAAATTTAGTTACATATCTGGTAAAAATCCCTGAGTTCTCCTGAACCCTGCTGCTTTTTTGCCGTTTTGCACTGCGTCGCTCCATTGCAGAGATACTCACATTTGTTGCTTTCGGAGTGCAGTATGTGAAATCTCTGCTTTGCAGTCCAACTTTGCATTTTTTCAGTCTTATTTGGGAGTGCGCACTTTCAGCCCTCCCTCCAAGACGCTGCCAATGATCACATGCTCGACTACTAGATCTTCTCCTGATCTGTGGAAGCAGAGAAGAAACAGCCCGTTGCACTACAAGCAGAGATTTCACATGCAGTGCTCCAAAAGACGCAAATGTGAATATCTCTGCAATGGAGCGACGCAGCGAAAAACGGAAAAGAGCTGCAGAATCGGGGGAGCTCAGGGACTTTTACAAGGTATTTAAGGAATCACCCTGTAAGAATTTAATTTTATCGTTCTGGGTCCAATTACTGGAAAGTGGATTGTATTATGTGTTGTGCACAGATATTACTCAGTATTGCAGGGTCTGATTACTGCACACTGGGGTCAGGTGGCTTTAGTGGTCCTATCACTGTCTTATTACAGTTTTTGTGGAGCATTATATGGCGGCACACGCAGTTTGGTACATGTGATGGGTCTCCTAACCATTTTCCTTCTGTATTTTTTTACAGAGAAGGACGGGAAGGCTTTCCATCCAACCTACGAGGAGAAGCTGAGGCTGGTGGCTGTGTACAAACAAGTCCTCCTGGGACCGTACAACCCCGACACGTGCCCCGAAGTCGGCTTCTTCGATGTCCTGGGCAACGATAGGAGGTAACGAACGTCGTGTGGTTTGTTTCACTGTATCACATTCCTATAAAAAAGTAGCCACTTTGTAAATAGCCTAACGTTTTCTTACCGTTTTGTATACACAGCACTGATGCAGATCTGTGTGTCTCCATGGTTACAGACTACACTACATATGTAGTCTGATCCTGCCATTGTATATTTTTCACCACTAAAGTAGCCGTCAGCGACTGCAGGGTGAACCTCATTACCATGAGCATTTATGGGAGCTGTGTACGCAAAACGGCAACAGATTTTCCATCATGGGCATGCATCGATCTGATGTGTCCAAAAAAAAAAAAAATAGGAATTGAAATGCAAAGTTTAATAGAAAACTGCAGACTGTTTCTTGCATAAAACTGAACGACGACGCGTTTCTAACCTCTTCATAGAAGCCTTTGCTCCCTCTGAGTGTCGTTCACACACTGTCGTCTTTCTCACAGGAAAGAATGGGCGGCCCTGGGCAACCTAAGCAAGCAGGAAGCCATGACGGAGTTTGTCACCCTCCTGAACAGATGCTGCCACCTCTTCTCCACATACGTCACATCCCATAAAATAGAGAAAGAAGAGCAGGAGAGAAAAAGGTACTAATCCCTCCAATCCGTACATCCGGCATCGGTGCTGCACGGTAACTGCTGGTTTCCTCCAGAAACAGCGCCACACGTGTCCACAGGCTGTGCCTGGTATTGCAGCTCAGTACTATTAAAGTGAGTGGGGCTGAGCGGCAAGGTGACGCACAACCTGCAGACAGGTACCTGAAGACAACTCCAGCACTAATAGTTACTGGAGACGTTCTTAAAGGGACCGCTCTGCAGATTGTGCAGTGAACCCACCCCAACTCTACCAGAAGAGGCGCTGGTGATGCTGATAGATAGGAGATGGTTTGCAGCGGTTTTCTATGGATGCCGGACCTGGGTCCTGCAAATCTTTCTGCTCCAGTCTATAGCAGAGGTTAGCGGCAGTCGCTATCTCACAAGATAGATGATGATCGACATCTGGGTCACGTTTTTCCACACTTAAAGGGGTTGTCTGTTAGTTTAAAGGAGCTTTCTGTTTCCTGCAGGGATAACGTCACGTCACTCTATCAGATTGCTGCAGCCAATCACTGGCATGTACAGCATGAGACCGTAGAAACCAGTGATCGACTGCAGCAGTCACATGGATTATATACAACATCATCGCTGCAGGAAAAAAAGTGATGGCCGCCAGAGTGTGAGCACGGGAGAAGCGAAGGAGTCATCAGGCGAGAAATATTTGTTTTTTATGGGTCAATTTTGTAAAATTTCCAACTGCCTTAAGTGGTATCAAATCCCTATCATATCACTAACTTAAAGCCGCAGGAGTTCTTAAACTTTGACTAAGTTTGATACATAGAATCCAACCTGCAGTGTAAAGCATGGGGGACAAAACAGCAGTATGAGACTGACAGGACATGAGGCATCTTTCAGGTTACCTCCTACTCCAGTACTAATTGCAGTATAGCTGGAGTCAGTGATTATGGATTTACGGAGCAGTCGGTATGTAAGACCGGAGGGATCATGGACCGGACTTCTGCTTTAAGTCCCAGGAAGTGAGAACGGTTGACGCTGCTGCAAAAATCATGTCCGACATAGTTCAGTGTAAAGCGTCATCTGCTGACTTTACTGGAGAGAAGAGAAGGAGCGGAGACGGCGGGAAGAGGAGGAGCGGCAGCGGCTGCTGCGAGAGGAGGAGAAGCAGAGGAAAGAAGAGGAGCAGAGGCTGCGGAGAGAGGAGGAAGAGAGGATGCGAGCGGAGGATGAACGGTTTAGAATGGAACAGCAGAAGTAAGTACTCCCATCGGAAGTCACTCATCTTTCTTAAAGGATATTTTTGGGTGGGTCACTCATTCAGGACCCTCGTAGTATGAGCCATAGTGCAAGGAGCAGTCTGTTGTATGCAATGCTGGTGACCGGTTGGAGGGTACATGCGCTGGGGTCACCAACAATGGGGTCCACGGAGCACTGTCACATTCATTTTAATGGAAAATTACTAAAGCTCTGCCGGCCACAGGCAATGGCGGGTGCAGCAGTCATTAGGGCAGGATCGTGCATTTGTGTTTCAAATCTTAATTCTATTTTTTTTTTTTTGCAGGCAGCAGATCATGGCCGCCCTGAACTCGCAGACAGCGGTGCAGTTTCAGCAGTACGCAGCGCAGCAGTACCCGGGGAACTTCGAGCAACAGCAGCTCCTGATCCGGCAGCTGCAGGAACAGCACTACCAGCAGTACATGCAGCAGCTGTACCAAGTGCAGCTCGCTCAGCAACAGGTAGACGCAGCGCACAGACCCCCGAGCCTCGCTGCTCTGAGCTGCATTTACCTGTCGGACCATGTTCCCACGTAGCATAAATGCTGCAGGGTTTGTTTTTTTTTGCAGAAAATCCCGTGTTTAAAACGGTGTTTCCCAAACTCCAGTCCTCACGGCCCCCATAGGTCATGTTTTCAGGATTTCCTTAGTATTTCCATCACCTGTGTAATACTATCAAGGCATCAGGAATTCTCTCACCTGTGTAATACGAAGGAGATCCTGAAACATGACCTGTGGGGGCCGTGAGGACTGGAGTTTTGGAAACACTGGTTTAAAAGTTAGAGCAAACTTCTTGTGCTTCCCGGAAAACTCCTGGCCGCTGTGCATCTAAAGACGTTGCTGAAATTTGTGTTTTTTGGTTTGTTTATTTTTTCCTGTGGAGCCGAAAAAATGCATGAAAAAATGCCCTCGCTTCTTGTACAGAATTAATAAAACCTTCAGATCTTCAACAATAAATGGGGTAAAAACAGCTGTAAAAATACTATAATCAGAGTAGATTGCTATTGCGGGTTTTGATGTAGAAAATAAACCCTGCACTTTACGCTCCCTGGAACCTGAACTAATTAACTAATTGTTTTTAGTAAGAAAAAAATAAAAAAATTGCGCGGCTGAGTTTTGCTCTTGATGATGGCGGTGCGCTGAGTAGCTGGTTGATTAGATGCAGCGTTTATAAGTGGAAGACAGTGGGATTTGTGTGCAGCGTCTATTGGAGCCTGTGGTTGTCTGAAACGCTGCCTCATTAGAAGTTAAGCTTCTTTGTTCTTCCCCTCATGCTTTACACTGCAGTTTTGCTTTGCAGCATACAAGAAATGAAGAATGCTCATAAATGACGTGGTGTTACCCTCTCCTTACCCTCTCGGCCTTACAGAAACAGCAGGGGGCACTTTCGGCTGGAACCAGCTCCCCTGTCAGTTCTCCATCCAAGATGAACATGGGAAGCATCACCGGCTCCGGAGAAGCCCCCTCGGTCAATGGACAAACCCACCCACACATAGACAATGCTGAGAAAGAACTGGAGGCCGACCCCGCTGGAAGACCTGCTGGAGAACGCGCCTAAAGGTGCGTCCTATTGACCCCAGTGGGGTTGGGGTCTGTTGGGTGGACAAACAGACGATACCTGGACATTGGCTAATGGTTTATGTTTGCTCATTATTTTTCCACTTCCTTCTCTCTACAGAGTCCACGCCGGTCATTGCTGCCCCATCCATGTGGACAAGACCCCAAATTAAAGACTTCAAAGAGAAGATCCGGCAGGACGCGGACTCAGTCATCACCGTCGGAAGAGGAGAGGTGGTCACAGTCCGGGTCCCCACACACGAGGAGGGCTCCTATCTTTTCTGGGAGTTTGCCACAGATAACTTTGACATTGCTTTTGGGGTTTACTTTGAATGGACAGACTCCCCAAACACGGCTGTGAGCGTGCACGTCAGCGAGTCCAGCGAGGACGAGGACGAAGGTACTTTGTACAATTTTCATACTTCATTCCTGTACAATAAATACTGTATCAGGTCTTCACTGCGTCTCACCCCCTCTTCCTGAAGAGGTCGGGGGTCTCTCGAGAAGCAGCATCTTACCCCCTCGTTTTAAGGAGGTTGGGGCCTCTCGAGAAGCAGTGTCTTACCCCCTCGTCTTAAGGAGGTTGGGGCCTCTCAAGAAGCAGTGTCTCACCCCCTCGTCTTGAGGAGGTTGGGGCCTCTCGAGAAGCAGCGTCTCACCCCTTTGATTTGAGGAGGTTGGGGCCTCTTGAGAAGCAGCATCTCACCCCTTCGTCCTGAGGAGGTCGGGGGGTCTCTCTAGAAGCAGCATCTCACCCTTTCGTCCTGAGGAGTTAGGGGGTCTCACCCCCTCGCCCTGAAGAGTTCTGGGGGTCCTATTGAAGCAGCGTCTCACCCCCTCGTCCTGAGCAGGTTGGGGGCCTGTTGAGAAGCAGCGTCTCACCACCTCATCCGGACGAGGTAGGGGGCCTTTCGAGAAGCAGCGTCTCACCCCCTCATCCGGACGAGGTAGGGGGCCTTTCGAGAAGCAGCGTCTCACCCCCTCATCTGGACGAGGTCGGGGCCTCTTGAGAAGCAGCGTCCCACCCCCTTGTTCCGAGGAGGTCGGAGGCTTCTGGAGAAGCACCAACTGGTCATGGATGTTCACCTCTGCAGGAGATCAAAAACCAACAATGTGCTCTCTGGGGCGTTACTGTGGTCTCTCTTGCTTTCCGTAGGTTAAGATTGACCTATCAGACTGGCGGGATGGTTGAGTCGCTGCCTAATTTATCCTCTCCCCAATGCCACTGGTGGAGGAGCTGTGCCTCTGCAGAGGGAAAACGGGCCGCATCTAGCGTCAGAGAGGCTCATTCACACTTTAAAGTAAAAAGCTTGCGAGCGTGCTCTCCTTGCCAAGGAAACCAGTCACCACTGATAGTTTGTAGAGGTGGCCGGTATCCTAGGCAACCAGCTGTAAACTATAGAATTAAGAATACCTCCATATTTGACAACAGAGATACTTTTTAATAAAGAGTGAAATGTAAAGTTGCTGGTGTTTACAAGCACTTTGCAATTTTACCCAGCGAAGATGGAGGAAAAACCGCACCAAAAACGGATCAGATCAGCATGAGTCGCCCTGTACTCTCTCTGCGGGATTTCTGTAAGACTGCTTGTTTCCGGATTATTCCCGGAAGACCCCTTTATGCTTCTGTTTTAGCTCCGCGCCCATGACTTGTCCCACTCTGATATCCTGGACTCACTCCTGACTTGTGTCTGTTCTTTACAGAGAATCCCAACAACGAAGAGAAAGCCGAAAAGAACGCCAACAAGCCTCAGCTGGAGGAGATTGTGCCGGTCTACAGGCGGGATTGTCACGAAGAGGTGGACGCCGGCAGCCACCAGTACCCCGGCCGGGGGCTCGACCTGCTCAAATCTGACAACTCTTATTCCTTGTGGCGTTCAAAATCTGTATACTACAGAGTGTATTATACTAGATAAAGGAGGGGCCTGCGGTCAGGGGGAGGAGACGGCAATCAGGGGGAGGGGCAAGTGATCATGGGGCTGGGCCTGCAATCAGGGGGAGGGGCCAGGGCAGTAAGTCGCTCACATGACCTGGATCCTTTTCGATAAGTGTCGCCTCCTCATCGCTCCTCGTGGCGGCCGACACTAATTCAGAGTGCTGTGATTTAACCCGTTCTTTGCCACTACGATTGGTGGACATGAAAGGGGTTAAACATAATTTGGCTGCGCCTGCACTTTTGTGTTTTGTGGGGTTTTTTTCGCACTTGTTTGGGATTTTTAATTCTATTCTATGTGCGCCCACTCGGGGGCATTTCATGATCTGTTCAGAAGATGAACGCGCATGAGAAGCGTCATGGAGGAGGGGGCACCTTTGTGTTGGGTACCAGGGTAGTGGGTGCCCCCTCAAGACTGGTGGAAGGGTAAAGGTCCCATGTGTTCCCCTCGGTCTGCCCTATTCTGTACCACGCGCAGGTAGCTCAGCGCCATCGCAAACAGCAACGGTTTCTCCTCCACTATAGGTCAGGGCAAATCCGAAATGTGCAGTTGCCTCTCTGGTATCAGCCGTCTGTAGCGGGCAGGAGAGGGTAGTGGGGAAAGTTTCTTATCTCTTCTCTCATCAGTCTGATTTGTCTGATCTTGTACCATGTAAAATATGTAACAAATATGAGAAATGGTTTATAATAATAATAATCATATGGAATAATCTGTCCTGTGTGATCTGGAGGAAACACTGCACCTCCCCCAATGCCCCGCAGCAGAGCATGCGCTATGTGAGACCACCAGGGGTGGGCCGCAGGGCGGAGGGGGGGGTTCACGAAGGCTGAGAAGCTAGGAGGAATCTGGCAGACTTGCGATTGCTGCTCTGGAGGTGATAACAGCATTTCCTATAGATTTTACCTGTATGATGCTGCACTACGCCTTGTTGCCGTATAAGGGAAAGTCACAGGGCAACGGTCTCTGGTTGTTGTGAAACTACAACTCCCAGCATGCCCGGACAGCTCCTTGACTTTAGTCTGACTTGCACTAATACATTCTGTAATTTCCGTTGTTTTCTATGAAGGCGTCGCTTTTCTATATCGCGTCCAATGAGCTGGATGAGGGCAGAATACGGCCGCCATACATTTACCATGGGAGATGGCTGATCGGCTCTGTGTATCGCTCAGTGCACCTATGTGGGAGCAGTCAGGGCGGCCATATTGCTCATCACTCAGCTTTCCCAGAAACTGAACGGAGGGATAGAATTTGCCCCTGCAAATGATACTATGAGCTGTAGGGATTAATGGCCAGACATTTAGATCCAGACTGTAGAGATTGTGGACGGTGGGGATCAGGCTGGTCACAGGACAGGGCCGTGCAGATGGTTTCCGCTCTGCATTGGGGGGGGCAGGTATCGTATACGGCTCCTATTATAAGGCGCTATACAGGTCGGGTGTTGGACTTTGCTGCCAGCACTTCTCCCTGCAGAAATGAGACCACCCATCCCCTTCAGCAGAGCAGTGATCAGAGCTATGGACGGGTGGGCTGTAACATTAGGGGCCCCTGGTACTCAACTTTCAGCCTGGAAGCAAGAAAAATCTCAGGTGCCAGTTTCTGATCATGTGGTTCAGTGTGATGTGAATGTTCAGGAATCTGCACCAATTTATTTACTATGTCTAAAGTCTGTCTTCTAATACAAGAATTAAGGTGCTGCCAGCAGCCTCCACTAGAGGGCACCAGTGGTGTATGCACTGAGCTCTGCGCTGCCAGCAGCCTCCACTAGAGGGCACCTGTGGTGTATGCACTGAGCTCTGCGCTGCCAGCAGTCTCCACTAGAGGGCGCCTGTGGTGTATGCACTGAGCTCTGCGCTGCCAGCAGCCTCCACTAGAGGGCACCTGTGGTGTATGCACTGAGATCTGCACTGCCAGCAGCCTCCACTAGAGGGCACCTGTGGTGTATGCACTGAGATCTGCACTGCCAGCAGCCTCCACTAGAGGGCACCTGTGGTGTATGCACTGAGATCTGCACTGCCAGCAGCCTCCACTAGAGGGCACCTGTGGTGTATGCACTGAGCTCTGCTCTGCCAGAAGTCTCCACTAGAGGGCGCCTGTGGTGTATGCACTGAGCTGTGCGCTGCCAGCAGTCTCCACTAGAGGGCACCTGTGGTGTATGCACTGAGATCTGCACTGCCAGCAGCCACCACTAGAGGGCACCTGTGGTATGTTGAATGCACTGAGCTCCATACCACCATCAGCCACCACTAGAGGGCACCTGTGCTGTTGTATGCACTGAGCTGTGCCTTTCCTGTGCTGTTGTATGGACAGAGCTCTGCGCTGCCAGCAGCCACCACTAGAGGGCGCCTGCGGTATGTTGTATGCACTGAACTCTGCGCTGGCTGCTTCCACCACTGGAGGGCACTTTCGTTATGTACTGAGCTCCATGCAGCCAGCGGTCACCATTAGAGGACGCCTGTTGTATGTACTGAGCTCCGCACTGCCTGCAGTAACCACTAGAGGATGCCTGTGGTGTATGCACTGAGCTCTGCGCTGCCAGCAGCCTCCACTAGAGGATGCCTGTGGTGAATGCCCTGAGATCTGCGCTGCCAGCAGCCACCACTAGAGGGCGCCTGTGGTGTATGCACTGAGATCTGCACTGCCAGCAGCCTCCACTAGAGGACGCCTGTGGTGTATGCACTGAGATCTGCGCTGCCAGCAGCCACCACTAGAGGGCGCCTGTGGTGTATGCACTGAGATCTGCGCTGCCAGCAGTCACCACTAGAGGGCGCCTGTGGTGTATGCACAGAGATCTGCGCTGCCAGCAGTCACCACTAGAGGGCGCCTGTGGTATGGTGTATGCACTGTGCTCTGCGCTGCCAGCAGCCACCACTAGAGGGAGCCTGTGGTGTATGCACAGAGATCTGCGCTGCCAGCAGTCACCACTAGAGGGCGCCTGTGGTATGGTGTATGCACTGTGCTCTGCGCTGCCAGCAGCCACCACTAGAGGGCGCCTGTGGTATGGTGTATGCACTGTGCTCTGCGCTGTCAGCAGCCACCACTAGAGGGCGCCTGTGGTGTATGCACTGAGCTCTGCGCTGCCAGCAGCCACCACTAGAGCGTGCCTGTGATGTGTTGTATGCACTGAGATCTGCGCTGTCAGCAGCCTCCACTAGAGGGCGCCTGTGGTGTATGCACTGAGATCTGCGCTGCCAGCAGCCTCCACTAGAGGGCGCCTGTGGTGTATGCACTGAGATCTGCGCTGCCAGCAGCCTCCACTAGAGGGCACCTGTGGTGTATGCACTGAGATCTGCGCTGTCAGCAGCCTCCACTAGAGGGTGCCTGTGGTGTATGCACTGAGATCTGCGCTGCCAGCAGCCTCCACTAGAGGGCGCCTGTGGTGTATGCGCTGAGCTCTGCATTGCCTGCGCTGTTGTATGGACAGAGCTCTGCGTTGCCAGCAGCCACCACTAGAGGGCGCCTACGGTATGTTGTATGCACTGAACTCTGCGCTAGCTGCAGCCACCACTGGAGGGCACCTGCTGTATATAATGAGCTTCATGCTGCCTGCGGTCACCACTAGAGGGCGCCTGTGGTGTGTTGTATGCACTGAGCTCCCCCTAGTGGTGGCTGTGAGTAATCAGCATTTTAAAGTCTTATGTAAAAAGATAAAATAAATTAAAATTGTGTACAACTTGGAAAGGTGGACAGGTCACTAATGGGCTCCAATATTGAATTTGCCCTGAAAAATCAGCTATTCCCATCAATGAGCTCTCGCTGAGCAGCACATATGTGCTTAACCCCTTATTAGTCAATCATTCCTGAAAACCCCCCCATTACCCTGCAGTAACCCTAAATCCCCGTAGCCTTTGCAGGGCGTCCGTGTGTTATACCTGCACTGAATCTGTATTTCAGCCTCTCGTCCTTTGGGGCCTCAGGATCTTGACGAGTTCCCCTGAAGACCCCCAGATGCAGAATGTCCCCATGATGGAAGGTTTCCCAGCATATAGCATCCATCGCCCCTTGTCAGCGCTGCCTGCCGGGGCCGGACGTTAACCCTTTCTTTCCCCGTGAGCCCCCTCTCGTCTCGTTGCTGCCTTCCAGCTCTTCACCAATCAGCGAATCGTATTAGTGAGGACCGGGGAGCGCCGCTGCCTGTGCGGATACTTCCACTCCGAGAAGCCGAGAGATGAGCGACTGCTCGCAGCAGAAGTATCCCGACCCGCAGCGCCGCTCCCCGGTCCTCCCTTCACACCCTAGCCGCTGATGTCCCCACAGTATCCGCATGGTGTTACAAAGGTCCGGACATTTGTGTTAAAAATCGCTGATTGGTCGCTGGCGCTGCCCGCGACCAATCACCGATTTGGGCGCCAAATTTAAATATCGGCCGCGACCAATCACCGATCTTGGCTCCACATTTAAACACCGCTCTCGGCTTCTCGGAGTGGAAGTATCCGCACAGGCAGCGGCGCTCCCCGGTCCTCACTAATACGATTCCGCTCCCCGCTCCTCACCAATACGATTCGCTGATTGGTCGCGTGCGGAGAGCGCGACCAATCAGTGATGTTGGCGCTAAAGTTAAACACCACTGTGCTGATTGGTCGCCGACGCTGTGCGCGACCAATCACCGATTTGGGCGGCACATTTAAATAGCGTCCGCGACCAATCAGTACAGCGGTGTTTAAATGTGGAGCCAAGATCGGTGATTGGTCGCGGCCGATATTTAAATTTGGCGCCGAAATCGGTGATTGGTTGCGGGCAGCGCCAGCGACCAATCAGCGATTTTTAACACAAATGCTGACATCCATGCGGCTAGGGCGTGAAGGGAGGACCGGGGAGCGGCGCTGCGGGTCCAATTGGTCGCGGCCGCTATTTAAATGTGCCGCACAAATCGTTGATTGGTCGCGGACTTGGCCCGCGACCAAGCACTGATCTTGCGGCCAAAGTTAAACACTACTGTGCTGATTGGTCGCGGACTCTGCCCGCGACCAATCACGGATTTGGGCGCCAAATTTAAATATCGGCCGCGACCAATCACCGATCTTGGCTCCACATTTAAACACCGCTGTGCTGATTGGTCGCTGCCGATATTTAAATGTGGCTCCCAAACCGGTGAGTGGTCGCGGGCGGCGTCGCCGACCAATCAGCACAGCGGTGTTTAAATGTGGAGCCAAGATCAGTGATTGGTCGGGTCCGAAGACCGCGACCAATCATCGAATCTTCTTGGTGAGGACCGGGGAGCGCCGCTGCCTGTGCGGCTACTTACGCTGCGAGAACCCGGGACATAGTGGGCGCTGGCAGCAGAAGTATCCCGACCCGCAGCGCCGCTCCCCGGTCCTCCCTTCCGCATGGAGGTCAGTGGCACCGGCGGTCCTTCCGCTGCTACCAGCCGGGAGATGAGCGCCTTGCGCCGCTCATCTCCTGGCTGCATCTCCGTCCCGCAGATGGGTCCGGCGGTCGGGTTCCTTCTGCTGTTGCTGGCCGGGAGATGAGCGCCTCGCGGAGCTCATCTCCCGGCTGCATCGCCGCTCAGCTCCGTCCCCCAGATGAGCCGCTAACGGCCGCCATCTTTTTTCAGAAATCCCGCAGCGCTGATTGGCCGCTGCCGGACCAATGAGCGACGCGGGATTTCCTGGACAGACAGACAGACAGATGGGATAAGACGATTATATATATATAGATAATTTACCTTTCTCCTCATTAAAGATGGAATTAGCGGCTTTTTGATTTTCTTATGATGTAAAAACTGCGCCTGAGATGATTCATTACGGTGTAATACAATCACCCCACGAGGAGCTTTTACAATCTGTTATAGAGACCTGATGCTTAAAGGGGTTGTCTACTTTTATATACCCCCCCCCCTATAAGGGGATGGGGGGCAATGATGGCATTTAATGGGGGTTGGTCACGCTCCCTTTATTAGTATGACACCAGCTTGTCTGTTCTGCTTAAAAGCCTCTCTATATGCCCTATTACTTCCTATGGCTATCATGCAGAATATTTGTAACTTTTAGGTTGTTCTGTGCTATATTATTTTTTAATAGCATCAAAATTCCCCATGTAAATTATAAATTTCTTTCTGCTTTGCTCATAGCCACCACTAGAGGGTGCCACATGCATACAGATTTGTGTTCCTTATATAAACAGAATGCAAAGAACTCCCCCTAGTGTTGGCTGCAGGTACCTAGAATGTGAGATCAATGACTTGGGTTGAGGAAATAAAACGTACAATTATGTACTAAATGGTAAAACAATGGGTAAAATAGTCGCTATAGACTTGCGTGTATGGGCGGAAGTTGAAGTCCACTTTAGTGACCAGTGGCCGGCAAATAAAATGATGGGATGCATTAAAAGAGGCCGAGCTGCTCCTGAGGAGAACGTCCTTCTGCCTTTATACAAGTCCCTATTGCGGCCACACAGGACTGGGGACAATTTTGGGCTCCAGTCTATAAGGAAGATATAGATGAACTAGAGCGGGTGCAGAACAACCAAGGTGATGAAGGGAATGAGGGACTGCAGAGGACGAGGGATCAGACTGGGGGTTATTCAGTTGGGAGAAAAGACGGCTGACGGGAAATCTCATTACAATGGAGAAATGGATGAGGGGACAGGACCCAGATTTTCTGATGATCTTTCTACACCTTGATCTGCAACAATGACAAGGAGGCGTCCTCTCCATCTTCTATATATATATAATTCAGTCAGTCAGTCAAGGAAATCCCGCGTCGCTCATTGGTCCGGCAGCAGCCAATCAACGCCGCGGGATTTCTGAAAAAAGATGGCGGCAGTTAGCGGCTCATCTCCCGGCCGGCAACAGCAGAAGGAACCCGACCGCCGGACCCATCTGCGGGACGGAGATGCAGCCGGGAGATGAGCGGCGCGAGGCGCTCATCTCCCGGCCGGTAGCAGGGGAAGGACCGCCGGCGCCGCTGACCTCCATGCGGAAGGGAGGACCGGGGAGCGGCGCTGCGGGTCGGGATACTTCTGCTGCGAGCGCCCGCTATGTCCCGGGTTCTCGCAGCATAAGTAGCCGCACAGGCAGCGCTGCTCCCCGGTCCTCACCAAGACGATTCGATTATTGGTCGCGGTCTTCGGACCCGACCAATCACTGATCTTAGCGCAAAAGTTAAATACCGCTGTGCTGATTGGTCGCCGACGCTGCCCGCGACCAATCACCGATTTGGGCGCCACATTTAAATATCGGCCGCGACCAATCAGCACAGCGGTGTTTAAATGTGGAGCAAAGATCTGTGATTGGTCGCGACCGATATTTAAATTTGGTGCCCAAATCGGTGATTGGTCGCGGGCAGCGTCCGAGACCAATCAGCACAGTAGTGTTTCACTTTGGCCGCAAGATCAGTGATTGGTCGCGGGCCAAGTCCGCAACCAATCAACGATTTGTGCGGCACATTTAAATACCGGCCACGACCAATTGGATGTCAGCGCCGCTCCCCGGTCCTCCCTTCACGCCCTAGCCGCATGGATGTCAGCGGCGCTGCCTGTGCGGCTACTTCCGCTCCGAGAACCCGGGACATGAGCGGGCGCTCGGAGCAGAAGTATCCCGACCCGCAGCGCCGCTCCCCGGTCCTCCCTTCACACCCTAGCCGCTGATGTCCCCACAGTATCCGCATGGTGTTACAAAGGTCCGGACATTTGTGTTAAAAATCGCTGATTGATCGCTGGCGCTGCCCGCGACCAATCACCGATTTGGGCGCCAAATTTAAATATCGGCCGCGACCAATCACCGATCTTGGCTCCACATTTAAACACCGCTGTGCTGATTGGTCGCGGTCGATATTTGAATTTGGCACCCAAATCGGTGATTGGTCGCGGGCAGCGCCAGCGACCAATCAGCGATTTTTAACACAAATGTCCGGACCTTTGTAACACCATGCGGATACTGTGGAGACATCAGCGGCTAGGGTGTGAAGGGAGGACCGGGGAGCGGCGCTGCCGGTCGGGATATTTCTGCTGCGAGCGCCCGCTCATGTCCCGGGTTCTCGCAGTGGAAGTAGCCGCACAGGCAGCGGCGCTCCCCGGTCCTCACTAATACGATTCCGCTCCCCGCTCCTCACCAATACGATTCGCTGATTGGTCGCGTGCAGAGAGCGCGACCAATCAGTGATCTTGGCGCTAAAGTTAAACACCGCTGTGCTGATTGGATGCGGACGCCAGACGCGTCCAATCACCGAGATTGGCGCCAAATTTAAACAACGCTCTGCTGATTGATCGCGGACTCCAGCTGCGACCAATCAGCGATTTTGGCGCCAAATTTAAACACCGCTCTGCTGATTGATCGCGGTCGCTGGCCGAGATCAATCAGCAGTATTGGGGCCAAATTTAAACCTCACTCTGCTGATTGGTCGCAACCACCGGCCGCGACCAATCTGCGTTATTTTGTGCCAAATTTAAACAACGCTCTGCTGATTGGTCGCGGCCGTCAGCCGCGATTAATTAGCGATTTTGGCGCCAAATTTAAACATGCTCTCCAGTCCTCACTAACACGGTTTGCTGATTGGTCGCGGCCGCCGCCCGCGACTAAGCGATTTTGGCGCGAAATTCAACCACCGCTCTGCTGATTGGTCGAGGCCGCCGGCCGAGATCAATCAGCAGTATTGGTGCCAAATTTAAACACCGCTTCGCTGATTGGTCGCGGTGGCCGGCCGCGACCAAGCAGCGAAATTGGCGCCAAATTTAAACACCGCTCTGCTGATTGGTCGCGGTTACCGGTCTCGAATAATCAGCATTATTAGTGCCAAATTTAAACACCGCTGTGCTGATTACTCGCGACCAATCTGCGATATAGGCGCCAAATTTTAACACCGCTTTGCTGATTGGTTACGGTTGCCGGCCTCGACCAATCAGCGATTTTGCCGCAAAATTGAAACACAGCTCTGCTGATTGCGCCCGGTCGGCCGCATACCTATTCTAGAATACCCGATGCATTAGAATCGGGCCACCATCTAGTCTAATCATAATAACAGACGGGGATTCTTTACTGTAAGAGCATTAAGACTATGGATCTCTCTGTCACATGATGCTGTCATGGTGGATTCACTACCAGTATACAAGGAGGGCCTGGACACCTTTCTTGAAGAATATAATCTTATAGTTTCTAGATTGTGTGATGATGGTGATCCAGGGAACTCGCCTGATTGCCGTTTGTGGAGTCAGGAAGGAATTTTCCCCTGATATGGGGCAATTAGCATCTGTCTCCCGGGGTTTTTGTTTTCTTTCCTCTAGATCAGTGTTTCCCAAACTCCAGTCCTCATGGCCCCCACAGGTCATGTTTTCAGGATCTCCTTAGTGTTACACAGGTGATGGAAGTATCATCAAGACATCAGGAATTCTCTCACCTGTGCAACACTATGGAAATCCTGAAAACGTGACCTGTGGGGGGCCGTGAGGATGGGGTTTGGGGAACACTGCTCTAGATCAACGTGTTATTGTACTGGTTGAACTTGATGGACTTGTGCAGTCAACCTAAAAGGGAGTCAGCACAGAATGACTGTTCAAACCAAGCGCAGGCGCTTAGTGCATCATGGTGCAGCCAAACATTGAAGGTCGCCTTCCCACGTGCTTGTTTTCTCTCCATTTGCACACCTCGCCCCCCCCCACCTTTGATGATAGCTCTGGCTTCATAGAGCAATGTTTGGCCAAATCACGGTGCACCGAGGGCCGGTGCTTGGTTTAAACAGTCGTTCTGTGCTGTCAGACTCGTTTTAAATGTTTGGCCTCGCCAAAGGTGCACTAAGCGCCTGTGTTATCACAGAATAGTGAGGACCGGTGTAGAGCGTGAGGCGTGGACATGGTGGTATCACAATAGTGAGGATTGGTGTAGAGCGTGAGGCGTGGACATGGTGGTATCACAATAGTGAGGACGGATGTAGAGCGTGAGGCGTGGACATGGTGGTATCACAATAGTGAGGACGGGTGTAGAGCGTGAGGCGTGGACATGGTGGTATCACAATAGTGAGGACTGGTGTAGAGCGTGAGGCGTGGACATGGTGGTATCACAATAGTGAGGACGGATGTAGAGCGTGAGGCGTGGACATGGTGGTATCACAATAGTGAGGACGGGTGAGATCGTGAGGCGTGGACATGGTGGTATCACAATAGTGAGGACGGGTGTAGAGCGTGAGGCGTGGACATGGTGGTATCACAATAGTGAGGACGGGTGTAGAGCGTGAGGCGTGGACATGGTGGTATCACAATAGTGAGGACGGGTGTAGAGCGTGGGGCATGGACATGGTAGTATCACAATAGTGAGGACGGGTGTAGAGCGTGAGGCGTGGACATGGTGGTATCACAATAGTGAGGACGGCTGTAGAGCGTGAGGCGTGGACATGGTGGTAACACAATAGTGAGGACAGGTGTAGAGCGTGAGGCGTGGACATGGTGGTATCACAATAGTGATGACGGCTGTAGAGCGTGAGGCGTGGGCATGGTGGTAACACAATAGTGAGGACAGGTGTAGAGCGTGAGGCGTGGACATGGTGGTATCACAATAGTGAGGACGGGTGTAGAGCGTGAGGCGTTGACATGGTGGTATCACAATAGTGAGGACGGGTGTAGAGCGTGAGGCGTTGACATGGTGGTATCACAATAGTGAGGACGGGTGTAGAGCGTGAGGCGGGGACATTGTGGTATCACAATAGTGAGGACGGGTGTAGAGCGTGAGGCGTGGACATGGTGGTATCACAATAGTGATGACGGGTGTAGAGCGTGAGGGGTGGACATGGTGGTAACACAATAGTGAGGACGGGTGTAGGGCGTGAGGCGTGGACATGGTGGTAGCACAATAGTGAGGAAGGGTGTAGAGCGTGAGGCATGGACATGATAATCACAATAGTGAGGACGGGTGTAGAGCGTGAGGTGTGGACATGGTGGTAGCACAATAGTGAGGACGGGTGTAGAGCGTGAGGCATGGACATGGTGGTAGCACAATAGTGAGGACGGGTGTAGAGCGTGAGGCGTGGACATGGTGGTAGCACAATAGTGAGGACGGGTGTAGAGCGTGAGGCATGGACATGGTGGTAGCACAATAGTGAGGACGGGTGTAGAGCGTGAGGCATGGACATGGTGGAAACACAATAGTTAGGACGGGTGTAGAGCGTGAGGCGTGGACTCTGTGTTGTCACACAATATAATCACATCTAGTAACAGAACCTTTAATGGATGTTTTATACAAAAGTGAACATTCGCTCTGAAGCCTTAAAACCCTATAATTCAAGAAACTATTTCCTCCATACGAAATGCACGTGTAGATAGTGAGTCGTGGACACGGTGGTATCACAATAGTGAGCACGGGTGTAGAGCGTGAGTCGTGGACGCGGTAGTGTCACAATAGTGAGGACGGGTGTAGATCGTGAGTCGTAGACGCGGTGGTATCACAATAGTGAGGACGGGTGTAGATCGTGAGTCGTGGACACGGTGGTATCACAATAGTGAGGACGAGTGTAGATCGTGAGTCGTGGACGCGGTGGTACCACAATAGTAAGGACGAGTGTAGATCGTGAGTCGTGGACGCGGTGGTATCACAATAGTGAGGACGAGTGTAGAGCGTGAGTCGTGGACGCGGTATCACAATAGTGAGGACGGGTGTAGATCGTGAGTCGTGGACGCGATGGTATCACAATAGTGAGGACGAGTGTAGATCGTGAGTCGTGGACGCGGTGGTATCACAATAGTGAGGACGGGTGTAGAGCGTGAGTCGTGAACGCGGTGGTATCACAATAGTGAGGACGGGTGTAGAGCGTGAGTCGTGGACACGGTGGTATCACAATAGTGAGGACGGGTGTAGAGCGTGAGTCGTGGACACGGTGGTATCACAATAGTGAGGACGGGTGTAGAGCGTGAGGCGTGGACATGGTGGTAACACAATAGTGAGGACGGGTGTAGATCGTGAGTCGTGGACACGGTGGTATCACAATAGTGAGGATGATTGTAGATCGTGAGTCGTGGACGCGGTGGTAACACACAATAGTGAGGACAGGTGTAGATCGTGAGTCGTGCACGCGGTAGTGTCACAATAGTGAGGACGGGTGTAGATCATGAGTCGTGGACGGGGTGGTAACACACAATAGTGAGGACGGGTGTAGAGCGCGAGTCGTGGACATGGTCGTATCACAATAGTGAGGACGGGTGTAGATCGTGAGTCGTGGGCGTGGTGGTAACACAATAGTGAGGACGGGTGTAGATCGTGAGTCGTGGGCGCGGTGGTAACACAATAGTGAGGACGGGTGTAGATCGTGAGTCGTGGACGCGGTGGTAACACACAATAATGAGGACGGGTGTAGATCGTGAGTCGTGGACCCAATGGTATCATACAATAGTGAGGACGGGTGTAGAGCGTGAGTCGTGGACGCGGTGGTATCACAATAGTGAGGACGGGTGTAGATCGTGAGGCGTGGACATGGTGGTACACAATAGTGAGGACGGGTGTAGATCACGAGTCGTGCACGCGGTGGTAACACACAATAGTGAGGACGGGTGTAGAGCGTGAGTCGTGGGCGCGGTGGTATCATACAATAGTGAGGACGGGTGTAGATCGTGAGTCGTGGATGTGGTGGTAACACACAATAGTGAGGATGGGTGTAGAGCGTGAGTCGTGGGCGCGGTGGAGTCACACAATAGTGAGGACGGGTGTAGATCGTCAGTCGTGGATGCGGTGGTATCATACAATAGTGAGGACGGGTGTAGATTGTGAGTCGTGGGCGCGGTGGTATCATACAATAGTGAGGACGGGTGTAGAGCGTGAGTCATGGACGCGGTGGTAACACACAATAGTGAGGACGGGTGTAGATCGTGAGTCGTGGACCCGGTGGTATCACAATAGTGAGGACGGGTGTAGATCGTGAGTCGTGGGCGCGGTGGTAACACACAATAGTGAGGACGGGTGTAGATCGTGAGCGCAGTGGTAACACACAATAGTGAGAACGGGTGTAGATCGTGAGTCGTGGACCCGGTGGTATCATACAATAGTGAGGACGGGTGTAGAGCGTGAGTCGTGAACGCGGTGGTATCACACAATAGTGAGGACGGGTGTAGAGCGTGAGTCGTGGACATGGTGGTATCACAATAGTGAGGACGGGTGTAGATCGTGAGTCGTGGGCACGGTGGTAACACACAATAGTGAGAACGGGTGTAGATCGTGAGGTCGTGGGCGCGGTGGTAACACACAATAGTGAGGACGGGTGTAGATCGTGAGTCGTGGACGCGGTGGTAACACACAATAGTGAGGACGGGTGTAGATCGTGAGTCGTGGACCCATGGTATCATACAATAGTGAGGACGGGTGTAGAGCGTGAGTCGTGGACGCGGTGGTATCACAATAGTGAGGACGGGTGTAGATCGTGAGGCGTGGACATGGTGGTACACAATAGTGAGGATGGGTGTAGATCATGAGTCGTGGACGCGGTGGTAACACAATAGTGAGGACGGGTGTAGAGCGTGAGTCGTGGGCGCGGTGGTATCATACAATAGTGAGGACGGGTGTAGATCGTGAGTCGTGGATGTGGTGGTAACACACAATAGTGAGGACGGGTGTAGAGCGCGAGTCATGGACGCGGTGGTAACACACAATAGTGAGGACGGGTGTAGATTGTGAGTCGTGGGTGCGGTGGTAACACAATAGTGAGGACGGGTGTAGATCGTGAGTCGTGGGCGCGGTAGTGTCACAGTAGTGAGGACGGGTGTAGAGCGTGAGTGGTGGGCGTGGTGGATTCACACAATAGTGAGGACGGGTGTAGATCGTGAGCGCGGTGGATTCACACAATAGTGAGGACGGGTGTAGATCGTGAGTCGTGGGCGCGGTGGATTCACACAATAGTGAGGACGGGTGTAGAGCGTGAGTCGTGGGCGCGGTAGAGTCACACAATAGTGAGGACGGGTGTAGATCGTGAGTCGTGGGCGCGGTGGTAACACACAATAGTGAGAACGGGTGTAGAGCGTGAGTCGTGGGTGCGGTGGAGTCACACAATAGTGAGGACGGGTGTAGAGCGTGAGTCGTGGGCGCGGTGGAGTCACACAATATAACATCTAGTAACAGAACGCTTCCTTTAATGGATGTTTTATACAAAAGTGAAGCCATAAAACCCTATAATACAAGAAACAATATTTCCTCCGTCCACATCGCACAATTTCCTTCTCACAGAGCAGCAGTAACAGAACGCTGCAGATTCTCTGCAGAAACCTTTGGTGCCGTCTACACGACAGGAACGAGGCCACATTTTACCATTTGTACCACAAGACCCCGAACAACAGACAAGAAACACGAGGACATGAACAGAAGGACAAAAGAAATCAGGAATCTCCTCCGTGTAACCAGAAGTCGGATCAGCGGAGACTCGTCCTCGCACACCTTATCCAGACATGGCGGCCGCCAGCGCCTTCACTTCAAAGGCCTCCGGAGGAATGGCACCCCGACTCTGTAAAGGGAAACCGATAATAAAGGAAAACCAAATCATACATGTAAACCTGGAGACCAGACAGAAGCATCATTTACCCCTTTATACAGTCAGGGGGTGAGCGCTCTTAAAGGGGTTCTCCATTTATATGGAGATAAACATTAAATGGATTCTCTTATCAAGACGACTGCTCTCTATATACCGTATTAGTGCTTATAGATATTATAGAGGGGTCTCCAGCCCTGAACCCCCAGCTGTGAGCTAGAATAATACCTGGCCCCACCATCCCCCCCGGTGCATAACGTCCGGCACCATCTTGCCCCCCCGGTGTATAATGTCCTGCCCCATTTCGTCCCCTCCCCGGATGTATCATGTCCGGTCCCATCCCCCCCTTCCTGGTGTATAACATCCAGCCCCATTGCTCCTCCTGTGCATAACGTCCGGTCCCATCGACCCCCGATGCATAACGTCTGGCCCTTCCCCCCGCTGTGCATAACATTCAGTGCCATCGCCCCCCATGCATAACATTCAGTGGTATCACAATAGTGAGGACGAGTGTAGAGCGTGAGTCGTGGACGCGGTATCACAATAGTGAGGACGGGTGTAGATCGTGAGTCGTGGACGCGATGGTATCACAATAGTGAGGACGAGTGTAGATCGTGAGTCGTGGACGCGGTGCCGTCACTGCCATGCGCTCTCAGACGCTGAGCTGCTGGCACATTCACTCCTCTCCACCCCGGGACTATGGGCGTGGAGAAGAGTGAATATGCACTCTCTTTAGTAGCGGGCACTGTCAGCAGGAACTGCGGCTCAAAGCTTCTCTGTGTCCGCTACTAAAGAGAATGAATATTCATTCTTCTCCACGCCCATGGGAGTGGAGAAGAGGGAATATTAATTTCTCTTTAGCGCGGGCACACGTGGTAGCTGCAGCAGCGGCTACTGCGTGTGCCCCGCTCCTCCACCGTCGCAACCTCCCCCAGCACTATCCACCACCAGAATTTCTATATACTCGAGTATATACCAGAGTATAAGCCGAGAGGGGCTTTATCAGAACAAAAAATGTGCTGAAAAACTCGGCTTATACTCGAGTATATACGGTATATTAAAAATCTGGTGAATTACATGATGATTGGAAGAGATGAGATCAATCATAACCTATGCAGCGGATACCACCACTGGCGGCCTCAGTATTCCTGTAGCCAGAAGACCACCGCCAGGAGGAGTTAACAGAGCGGCCGGTCATACATGCACCCTGCCTCCGCCAGGAGGAGTTAACAGAGCGGCCGGTCATACATGCACCCTGCCTCCGCCAGGAGGAGTTAACAGAGCGGCCGGTCATACATGTGTAGCACCCTGAGGGCTCGGCTGCTACAGGGGTATTGCACCTCGACCCAGAGGTGTGATATTCCACTCCCGGGTAAGGATGGAGTGTGGACCAGGACTCAGTAAGCTGCATACACCACACACACCCCATTTCCGAGGGACAGCTCTACGGGGCTCCCATTTATATATATATGTAGGCACAACTGACCATGTCCCTGGCTGGAGTGGGGAGGGGGAGGAAAACCCAGTGGTGTAGGAGCAGATAGGGGTGGCTCTCTGGGCATAGGTAGGAGCCCATTGGTTGCTAGTCACCTGGGCTCACACATAGAGGGAGGTATATAAGGTGGGCACCATCTTAGAGTAGTCAGTTCAGTCCAGTCAGGAGGAGAAGAGAGAAGGAGAGTTCAGCCAGAGAGGGCTGACAGGGAGCTGTGGCTCAGTCTGGGCCCAGCTCCACGAGGCCGGCCTGGAGTGGAGGCCAGAGCCAGAGGAGAGGAACAGAAACAGCAAGGAACTGGAACAGAAAGGAAACAAGGAACAGCACATTAAGAGAGGCTCAGAGACACCAGAGAAGAAGGGACCCCATAGGCCCAGGAGAGTGCGGGTGAAGGGTTGGCAGAGCAGGGTACCGGAACCCAAATTGGTGGAGGCAACAAATTCCTCAGCCAAAGACCGAAGGTTGTGACCACATCTTGGTGCGACCCCTCACTACATCCACCAGGAAAGCATACCACATAGGGTCAGGGAAACCGGAGAGAGGTTTCGCCAAGAGAAGGCCCGAGGAAGCTGGACAAAGGTGGGTCACTGGTGGGGACGGCCAGAGCAAGAAAGAGAAGGGAGCCCTGTGCCACGCTCTGGAATTGCCTGGGAGTTGGTCGAGCCCCTTGCCTGGTGGACGCAGAACGGCTTGGGCAGTCACCGCCGGTACAGACGTGACTAGGACCAGTAAAGAACTGTGAGTAAAGCATTGGAAACTGCAACCACACGTCTCTGTGTTTCATCGCTGCACCAGCACCATTAATACTGGGACGCTCACACCATCACTCCCATCATCCACACTAGCTGCCCTGAGGCAATGCTTCTCCCGTGGGGAGTTATCCCATACTTGGCTGCGCATACAACATCAGCAGTCTGCGGCACAGCGGCGGTCTCCACTGACCGCAATCCACGGGTAGCGTAGTCGGACACTTATTATTACACTAAGACTGCCACTGGTTTGAAAGCCCTGGGCACGGACCGGGTCACCGCCACTGAAGACTACAACCCCCAGCGATAGTCTTCCGTGGCGATAGGTGATATTACAGCTCACCTCCTCCTCCTGTACAATGACTGATAACACCTCTATATATAGTAGATTACACAGGATCCACCATTCACAATAGGTGATATCACAGCACACCTCCTCCTCCTGTATAATGACTGATAACACCTCTATATACAGTAGATAACACAGGATCCACCATTTACAATAGGTGATATCACAGCTCACCACCTCCTCCTCCTGTACAATGAATGATAACACCTCTATATACAGTAGATAACACAGGATCCACCATTTACAATAGGTGAGATCACAGCTCACCCCCTCCTCCTCCTGTACAATGACTGATAACACCTCTATATACAGTAGATAACACAGGATCCACCATTTACAATAGGTGAGATCACAACTCACCTCCTCCTCCTCCTCCTTTATAATGACTGATAACACCTCTATATACAGTAGGTAACACAGGATCCACCATTCACAATAGATATCACAGCTCAACTCCTCTTCCTGTATAATGACTGATAACACCTCTATATACAGTAGGTAACACAGTATCCACCATTCACAATAGGTGAGATCACAGCTCACCCCCTCCTCCTCCTGTACAATGACTGATAACACCTCTATATACAGTAGATAACACAGGATCCACCACTCACAATAGGTGAGATCACAGCTCACCTCCTCCTCCTGTACAATGACTGATAACACCTCTATATACAGTAGATAACACAGGGGACCCACCATTCACAATAGGTGATATCACAGCTCACCTCCTACTGTACAATGACTGATAACACCTCACCTGCTCCTGTACAATGACTGATAACACCTCTATATACAGTAGATAACACAGGGGACCCACCATTCACAATAGGTGATATCACAGCTCACCTCCTCATCCTGTATAATGACTGATAACACCTCTATATACAGTAGATAACACAGGATCCACCATTCACAATAGGTGAGATCACAGCTCACCCCCTCCTCCTCCTATACAATGACTGATAACACATCTATATACAGTAGATAGCACAGGATCCACCATTCACAATAGGTGATATCACAGCTCACCTTCTCCTCCTGTACAATGACTGATAACACCTCTATATACAGTAGATAACACAGGATCCACCATTCACAATAAGTGTCATCACAGCTCACCTCCTCCTGTACAATGACTGATAACACATCTATATACAGTAGTTAACACAGGGGACCAAACATTCACAATAGGTGATATCACAGCTCACCTCCTCCTCCTGTATAATGACTGATAACACCTCTATATACAGTAGGTAACACAGGATCCACCATTCACAATAAGTGATATCACAGCTAACCTCCTCCTCCTATACAATGACAGATAACACCTCTATATACAGTACATAACAAAGGGGACCCACCATTCACAATAGGTGGTATTACAGCTCACCTTCTCCCCCTGTATAATGACTGATAACACATCTATATACAGTAGGTAACACAGGATCTACAATTCACAATAGGTGATATCACAGCTCACCTACTCCTCCTCCTGTACAATGACTGATAACACCTCTATATACAGTAGTTAACACAGGATCCACCATTCACAATAGGCGATATCACAGCTCACCTCCTCCTCCTCCTGTACAATGACTGATAACACAGGATCCAACATTCACAATAGGTGAGATCACAGCTCACCCCTTCCTCCTCCTGTACAATGACTAATAACACCTCTATATACAGTAGATAACACAGAGGACCCACCATTCACAATAGGTGATATCACAGCTCACCTCCTCTTCCTGTATAATGATTGATAACAAATCTATGTACCGCAGGTAACACAGGATCCTCCATTCACAATAGGTGATGTCACAGCTCACCTCCTCCTCCTCCTGTACAATGACTGATGAAACCTCTATAAACAGTAGGTAACACAGGATCCACCATTCACAATAGGCGATATCACAGATCACCTCCTCCTCCTGTACAATGAATGATAACACCTCTATATACAGTAGATTACACAGAATCCACCATTCACAATAGGTGAGATCACAGCTCACCTCCTCCTCTGTACAATGACTGATAACACCTCTATATACAGTAGATAAAACAGGATACACCATTCACAATAGGCGAGATCACAGCTCACCTCTTCCTGTACAATGAATGATAACACCTCTATATACAGTAGATAACACAGGGGACCCACCATTCACAATAGGTGGTATTACAGCTCACCTCCTCCCCTGTACAATGACTGATAACACCTCTATATACAGTAGATAACACAGGATCCACCATTCACAATAGGTGATATCACAGCTCACCTCCTCCTCCTCCTGTACAATGACTATTAACACCTCTATATACAGTAGATTACACAGGATCCACCATTCACAATAAGTGAGATCACAGCTCATCTCCTCCTCCTGTACAATGACTGATAACACGTCTATATATAGTAGATGACACAGAGGACCCACCATTCACAATAGGTGATGTCACAGCTCACCTCCTCCTCCTCCTGTACAATGACTGATAACACCTCTATATACAGTAGGTAACACAGGAGACCCACCATTCACAATAGGCGATATCACAGATCACCTCCTCCTCCTGTACAATGAACGATAACACCTCTATATACAGTAGATTACACAGGATCCACCATTCACAATAGGTGATATCACAACTCACCTCCGGCTCCTGTACAATGAACGATAACACCTCTATATACAGTAGATTACACAGGATCCACCATTCACAATAAGTGAGATCACAGCTCACCTCCCCCTCCTGTACAATGAATGATAACAACTCTATATACAGTAGATTACACAGGATCCACCATTCACAACAAGTGAGATCACAGCTCATCTCCTCCTCCTCCTGTACAATGACTGATAACACCTCTATATATAGTAGATAACACAGGATCCACCATTCACAATAGGTGACATCACAGCTCACCTCCTCCTCCTGTACAATGACTGATAACACCTCTATATACAGTAGATAACACAGGATCCACCTTTCACAATAGGTGATATCACAGCTCACCTACGCCGCCTGTACAATGAACGATAACACCTCTATATACAGTAGATTACACAGGATCCACCATTCACAATAGGTGACATCACAGCTCACCTCCTCCTCCTCCTCTACAAGGACTGATAACACCTCTATATACAGTAGATAACACAGGATCCACCATTCACAATAGGTGATGTCACAGCTCACTTCCTCCTCCTGTACAATGAATGATAACACCTCTATATACATTAGATTACATAGGATCCACCATTCACAATCGGTAAAATCACAGCTCACCCCCTCCTCCTCCTGTACAATGACTGATAACACCTCTACATACAGTAGATAACACAGGGGACCCAACAATCACAATAGGTGGTATTACAGCTCACCTCCTCCTCCACAATGACTGATAACACCTCTATATACAGTAGATAACACAGGATCCACCATTCACAATTGGTGATATCACAGCTCACCTCCTCCTCCTCCTGTACAATGACTGATAACACCTCTATGTACAGTAGATAACACAGGATCCACTATTCACAATAGGTGAGATCACAGCTCACCTCCTCCTCCTTTACAATGACTGATATCACCTCTTTATACAGTAGATAACACAGGATCCACCTTTCACAATAGGTGATATCACAGCTCACCTCCTCCAACTCCTGTACAATGACTGATATCACCTCTATATACAGTAGATGACACAGGGAACACACCATTCACAATAGGTGATGTCACAGCTCACCTCTCCAACTGTACAATTACTGATAACATCTCTATATACAGTAGATAACACAGGATCCACAATCCACAAAAGGTGATATCACAGCACACCTGCTCATGCTCTACAATGACTGATAACACCTCTATATACAGTAGATGACACAGGGGACCCTCCATTCACAATAGGTGATGTCACAGCTCACCTCCTCTTCCTCCTGTACAATGACTGATGAAACCTCTATATACAGTAGATTACACAGGATCCTCCATTCACAATAGGTGAGATCACAGCTCACCTCCTCCTCCTCCTGTACAATGACTGATAACATCTCTTTATACAGTAGATAACAAAGTGGACCCATCATTCACAATAGGTGGTATCACAGCTCACCTCATCCCCCTGTATAATGACTGATAACACCTCTATATACAGTAGGTAACACAGGATCCACCATTCACAATAGGTGATATCACAGCTCACCTCCTCCTCCTGTACAATGACTGATAACACCTTTTTATACAGTAGATAACACAGGATCCTCCATTCACAATAGGTGATATCACAGCTCACCTCCTCCTCCTGTACAAGGACTGATGACACCTCTATATACAGTAGATAACACAGGTTCCACCATTCACAATAGGTGGTATTACAGCTCACCTCCTCCTCCTATACAATGACGGATAACACCTCTATATACAGTACATAACAAAGGGGACCCACCATTCACAATAGGTGGTATTACAGCTCACCTTCTCCCCCTGTATAATAACTGATAACACCTCTATATACAGTAGGTAACACAGGATCCACCATTCACAATAGGCGAGATCACAGCTCACCTCTTCCTGTACAATGAATGATAACACCTCTATATACAGTAGATAACACAGGATCCACCATTCACAAAAGGAAATATCACAGCTCACCTCCTCCTCCTGTACAATGACTGATAACACCTCTATATACAGTAGATAACACAGGATCCACCATTCACAATAGGTGATGTCACAGCTCTCCTCCTCCTCCTCCTCCTGTACAATGACTGATAACACCTCTATATATAGTAGATAACACAGGACCCACCATTCACAATAGGTGATATCACAGCTCACCTCCTCATGCTGAACAATGACTGATAACACCTCTATATATAGCAGATGACACAGGGGACCCACCATTCACAATAGGTGATGTCACAGCTCTCCTCCTCCTCCTCCTCCTGTACAATGACTGATAACACCTCTATATACAGTAGATAACACAGGATCCACCATTCACAATAGGTGAGATCACAGCTCATCTACGCCGCCTGTACAATGAATGATAACTATATATACAGTAGATTACACAGGATCCACCATTAACAATAGGTGAGATCACAGCTCACCTCCTCCTCCTGTACAATGACTGATAACACCTCTATATACAGTAGGTAACACAGGATCCACCATTCACAATAGGTGAGATCACAGCTCACCTCCTCCTCCTCCTGTACAATGACTGATAACCTCTATATACAGTAGGTAACACAGGATCCACCATTCACAATAGGTGATATCACAGCTCACCTACTCCTCCTCCTGTACAATGACTGATAACACTTCTATATACAGTAGATAACACAGGATCCACCATTCACAATAGGTGGTATTACAGCTCACCTCCTCCTCCTCCTGTTCAATGACTGGTAACACCTCTATATACAGTAGATAACACAGGGTCCACCATTCACAATAGGTGAGATCACAGCTCACCTCTTCCTGTACAATGAATGATAACACCTCTATATACAGTAGATAACACAGGATCCACCATTCACAATAGGTGGTATTACAGCTCACCTCCTCCTCCTCCTGTTCAATGACTGGTAACACCTCTATATACAGTAGATAACACAGGATCCTCTATTCACAATAGGTGAGATCACAGCTCACCTCCTTCTCCTCCTCCTGTACAATGACTGAAAACACCCCTATGTACAGTAGATGACACAGGGGACCAACCATTCACAATAGGTGATATCACAGCTCACCTCCTCCTCCTGTATAATGACTGATAACACCTCTATATACAGTAGATAACACAGGATCCACCATTCACAATAGGTGATATCACAGCTCACCTCCTCATGCTGTACAATGACTGATAACACCTCTATATAGTAGATAACACAGGATCCACCATTCACAATAGGTGAGATCACAGCTCACCTCCTCCTCCTCCTGTACAATGAATGATAACACCTCTATATACAGTAGATGACACAGGGGATCCACCATTCACAATAGGTGAGATCACAGCTCACCTCCTCCTCCTCCTGTACAATGACTGATGACACCTCTATATACAGTAGATAACACAGGATCCTCTATTCACAATAGGTGAGATCACAGCTCACCTCCTTCTCCTCCTGTACAATGACTGATAACACCTCTATATACAGTAGGTAACACGGGATCCACCATTCACAATAGGTGATATCACAGCTCACCTCCTCCTCCTGTACAATGAATGATAACACCTCTATATACAGTAGATAACACAGGATCCACCATTCACAATAGGTGAGATCACAGCTCACCTCCTCCTGTACAATGACTGATAACACCTCTATATACAGTAGATAACACAGGATCCACCATTCACAATAGGTGATATCACAGCTCACCTCCTCCTCCTGTACAATGAATGATAACACCTCTATATACAGTAGATAACACAGGATCCACCATTCACAATAGGTGAGATCACAGCTCACCTCCTCCTGTACAATGACTGATAACACCTCTATATACAGTAGATAACACAGGATCCACCATTCACAATAGGTGATATCACAGCTCACCTCCTCCTCCTGTACAATGACTGATAACACCTCTATATACAGTAGATAACACAGGATCCACCATTCACAATAGGTGATATCACAGCTCACCTCCTCTTCCTGTATAATGCGGATTGCACATTTTCTGTACAATAAACCTCATTTCAAGGCAGAAACATTACTGTGTCCAACAGTTATTACATAGATCAAACTGAAATAGCTGCTGCAAAAACACCAATTTTAAGAAAGCATTAAGCTTAAGATTAATAGGGGTGCCCAAACTTTTTCATATAACTGTATATATAATTATATACACAGTGGGGGAAATAAATATTTGATCCCCTGCTGTCTTTCTTAGTTTGCCCACTGACAAAGACATGAACAGTCTATAATTTTAAGGGTTGGTTAATTTTAACATTGAGAGATAGAATATCCCAAAAAAAAATGAAGAAAATCACATTGTATAAATTAGATGATTTTTCTGCATTTTGCAGTGAGAAATAAGTATTTGATCCCTCTGGAAAACAACACTTAATACTTGGTGGTAAAA